>NC_048303.1:70332797-70635809 GCF_013100865.1 Trachemys scripta elegans
CCTTGAAGTCTTTAAACCATGATTTGAGGACTTCAATGGCTCAGACATAGATTTGATAGAGGAGTGGGTGGGTGAGATTCTGTGGCCTGCTTTGTGCAGGAGGTCAGACTAGATGATCATAATGGTCCCTTCTGACCTTAAAGCCTATGATTCTATGATTCCCACCCACTTTTGGACATGATAAAACCTGGACGAGTAGGGACAGCAGACAGGGTAATTCCTGGACTCCCTTTAGGCCTGGGACTGCAGTTATGCCTCACTCTTATACGGGCCTTGCAAGAAGAAGAAAGAGCTCCATCACACACATGTTTAAGGGTTAGGCACAACATGGACTTATATTATTAAAATACATAATTATACAAAAGAATACTTCTCAGTCAAATCTACATCAGTACAAATATATTGGACCATTAGGAGAATTACTACAGTGTAAGTATGCAAGAATAAAAACATTGCTATGTATACCTAGAAAGAAAAAAAAAAAAAAAATCAAGAAAAAATTGTATGGCATTGTATTTGAGAAATAGTATGTGATCTTTAATAAAAATTGTATTTGACACATACATACAGAGAGACAGAGTTAAGGTTGTGCTATCAGCTTTAATTTTGTCATTTCATGATTTCAGTGTTTATGGATGCAATGTGAAAGCACTGAGAACTCAGTTATCTTTATGCTTGTTTATTTATGGTATTAAATAATTTAAAGTTTTAACTATTCCTTCATTTCTTAAAATATCAAATCAGATCATCAACTGGGATAAATTGGTGTGGCATCATTCAGGTCAACAGAGCTCCATTGATATACCCTAGTTGGGAATCCAGTCTCCAGAAAAAAAATTATCCCCACCCTAATTCCATTCAACTGCAAAGGCGTTACACCATGGATTAATCTGGCCAATAGAATTATAGTTCAAAACATATTTCTAAAGGTTTTATTCTCAAAATATATACTAAAGAATTTTGAAATAAAATGTTCCACTATTTAAGTTAAAATTTTGATTTGCTACACTGTGAAAATCTGTGCTGAAAACTTGCAAAAATATCACTTTTACTAGGTTATTGTGAAGAGTTAAAAATACAAATATAGCACTTTTTTTCTGCAGTGGCACTAAAAAGTTATTGCAAACAAAACTCAGAACTGTCCCTTGAAAAGAACTTGTTCACCATAGGCAGAGGGAACAATATTTTAACATTCCTTTCCTTGCTTAGCATCAGTCATTACATAATGCTAGACAAATTAAATGGTTTCTGCCACTGTTTGTTACTGAACATCCAAAGGGATTACATTTCATATATTCAGCTATGGATTGAAGCTGCCTGAAGAATAATGGGAAGCCAGTAAAATACTAGATTATACTTTATGATACCATATATAACGTCAAAGAGGGTGTGCAACAGTCTCTAAAACAGTCTCGTAGGCAACAGAAGCATTATATTCAGATGTTCAAGAATGAATAGTGACTTTAGAATGTAGCATCTGGATTGCCTTCTAACCTGAGCACAGCTCTGACACCTTTTCAGCTTTTGTCTCTCTAATGCCAAACAAGTAATATCAAGGTGCTCCTGTAACTTATGCTTGGCTATCAATGAATTGCTTAAGTAAACAAGAAAACAAAGTCTGGTTTATAAGGCCCATAAGTAGCTTTGAATCAATGGAGAGAGATTTTTTTTAATAAAAGCCCTTTTACTTGGAGGAGGACAGCTGACTACATGCTGGGTAACCCCAAATAAACAATCTCCAGACTTCGGCTGCAGGGAATTAAACTAGTTTGACAAAAACAGATTCATTTAATAATTCACCCATCCCAAAAAAAGAAAACTTGATCTGTTATGCTACTCTTTTTTCCTCTATTTTTTTTTTGCCAAAAGCAATTGCATTTCCTCATTAGACCAATGCAGAAAGATCAGCTTCATTCTGTCTGCTGAGCACATACAGTTCTTTACTACAAACACATGAGCATTATGTTCCACATGCCACTGTTTACTTTTGTGATCTTAATTTATCAGTTATTCTATAGATAATAGATTTGTCTTTGTTCCAGAGCCATTTTGCAATAATTAAAGCAAATGAAAATGTTAGCAGGAGGCCTGACGTAAAGGGAATTTCATTAAAATATTCATGGCTGTTTCAGGCAGGTTGAAATCACTCCTACACTCCTTGTTTGTAACATGTTTATTAGCTACTAAATGTCTTCTTCTAAATAAAAAGGCAACTTCTTTCAAAATACAAATCAATATTACTTTAAAGGAATTTAAATGTAAAATTGGTCCATATACTTTATTTATCTGTTAGCTTAGCTAATATCTTTAAGTACTTTGCATGGACACATCAAAGGCAGAATTAGATTAATCCCACGTAAACCTAAACTTCCATTGCAGAGAATAGCAGGCCTATCCTGTCTGCAATCCATTTAATGCATTTTCTTATGCCTTTCCTTTATGATTCTTAAATATATTTTATCCCCTGTGGGATTCCAAGTCACATTAATAATTTGAAATGCAGCTTTTAGTCAAGGAAAGTGTTTATATTGCGGGGAATTGACCCTAATCCTTCCCTTTTCTAACTTTTACAATCCTGGTGATGATGAGCCTCCAGCCATACCACAGATTATTTCCTTATTACAATCCTCCCAGGAAGACAACGGGAGCAATGACAACTACAGCAGCAATCACGTTCTGAACTAAGACTCCTTTTTGCTTCGCTTCTAAAAAAAGAAGGGTAAGTGAATTTAAACTAGGGATTTTCAAAGGAGCCTTGAGAAATCTGGTGCCGGTATCCCATTGAATGGTGCACCTAACTCTTAGGCAACCCTGACAATCCAAGTCCTAGTGCTCTTAAAAATGAACTTAAGCCAAAAATAGTTGAATACTGAGCTAATTTGCCACACACGGCTCTGAGAATACACCTAAATCCAGATGAGCAAGGTCATTATTGTAGCAAAAATTCCTGAAGTTGTGGTTTGAAGGGTTTAATGCAGCTCAGCTGTGTTCACACCCTTTTTGTATTCACGATCTGTGAGCATTCATGTGACTAGTTTTGCAGCAAGTTTTAAGCTTGCATACTTAACAGTGAAATTGCATCTTCACAAAAATTGACTACAAGCAGCAGCTGCAGTACATGATCAGTAGCTTTTTGGAGGTTTATCTTCATTGTTCCAGTCTGCAAAATTACATTCAAAAATGCCATGACCACTCTATAATGAGACCTCTGGTGGGTACTGTGGATACTTAGACAGTTATCTGCATATGGGTTTCATAGGCAAGCTCTTCACATGGGCAGAGACCACACTAGGAAATGGCATTTCAGGACTGGAGCGTAAGTTGATAAAATCAGCTGGGATTGTAGTAAAAGTTGGTTTGGTTGCTGAAAATGAATGGAAATTAGGTCATGGGGAGTGCTCTTCTGTAACTGCAGAATATCTTTATTGATTTTATAGATTGTACTTGTCAATGGTTAGGTAGATGGTGTGCTATCAACACTGCTTATCACACTGTTCGTAATCATCTTAATGTGCTTTCCTCTTGTGCCTGCTTGTTGTCTTGCATCTTATACTTGAATATAAACTTTTTTGGGGAAAGGAACCTTCTTTTTAGTGTGTGTGTGTGTGTGTGTGTGTGTGTGTGTGTAACCTAGCAAAATGGGACTGTGACCACTGATTGGGGCCACTGGGCACTACCACAATACTCCTAATAAATAATAATCTAAATACCAAATGGACAAGGAAAAATGTTGCTTTTTGCTTGTGACATTTTCTGAGTGCTATTGCCTCAAAATATCTGCTTTATTTTGGGAATTTTCAAAAGAACTATGAAGTTGATAATTGTTACAGTTAAAACTATTTTCACACATTTAATTTTTCAACAAAAGTTACAAGGATATTCTTGCCACAACCTCTCCTCCCCCCCCCCCTCAATTTAATTATATATCACACCATAAATGTCTCAGGTGCTGAACAACATGCAAATGAAGTGCATACTCTCAGGAGCATATTTAAAGCACAATCTGGTACAGTGCAGAGCATGACACAACAGAACAAGCACACAGCCAACTCAGTCCTTGACTTCAATGTGATTTTGTTTAAGTAAAGTCTGAAATTAAACTGAGTAAGAACCACAGATTTTGGCTCAGAAAAAAGGTAAAGTCTTTATCAGTTGAATTGTGTGTGTGCAATTTTCATCTAAGGTAACTATTCTTATTTATAGTACATCTTGACTTTTTGGCTCAGAGGAAGTGTAACTGTATGAGTTTAATACCGGATACAACAATCCTGTCAAGGAACTATATGCTGCATTTTCCGAAAGACAAGAGTCTATTATCTAATGGCCTTTACCAGCTCTAACTTCTATGATTCTAAGTGTAATACAATTTGAAATGGATAAAATATTAAATCTTGTCAATCAGGATTCTTAGTGACAATGTCATCGCAACTTTTCACACATTGTTTTGCGTAATACTGTTGCCAAGAAAGCAAAATAGAAAACTATTGGAAACCAATTCACTGTTCATACTAGAGACACTGTTCTGACTATACTGGGACCTTCCTGTTCTTTTTAAATGAGTTTGTTAACTGAATTATCCTCACTTCCATTTAGAAAACCATGAACCCAAATTTATCCCAAAAGTTAGGCTGCAACAGAACTACTGGAATTCTAAGACAATTGCTTAGCAATAACTCCTGTTCCCCCGTAAAAATATTCTAACTGGATTATTGTGGTTTATGAATGATGGTGTGTTTCTGACATTCTAAAAGGAAAAAAATTGCTTTGTCCATACATTCATAAGGATTCAGCGCACTGAGTGAATTAATATGAAGAGTTTACTGGAGTTGAATTTTGAAGTCTATAGTCCATTCTAGTTACTGAAACCACAGTTATGTAATGAGCAAAGCTCATGAAATAATGGGAAAAGTTACTCACAAATAATCAGTTCTTAACAAAAAATATCAAAATATACAATAAATTTGTCATGGATTATCCAGTCAGCTCCAGTGATGAGTAACATGGATATTGGTTTTCATATGTCACATATGCCAGGTCTGCTTTACCATAGTGCTGCGAGGATGGGAGAAAAACATTTTACTGTGACTTGAAAGCAGTTAGCAGATTACCTCTAGAGAGTCTAATCTATTATCCACATTAGCAAGATGGTTTATGAAATGCTTCTTAGACATATGTTTTCTAAAATGCAGGCCCTGTTCTATAAGGAATGCCTCTGGCATTTTTGAAAAAAATTACTGCAAAAAGTTTTTTTGTACATCACAAACTCCGTTCAGGAAAAAGTATTATTCCACTATTTAAATTATTTGTTGATCAGTCAGAATGGCTGTTCCTATACTGGAGTGGACAGGTGGCAACATTGAACACTTTAGAGCCTGCCTTAGATGTCAAAAAGTCTCATGAATGTATTTCTTTTTTATCATCTACGATATGGCATCATCACTTTTTGGATGTTTTCAATGGCAAGTTCAGTTCGAAGCTGGCACTGGATAATACAGCAGGAATGGAAAGAGGAATATTTTCTTTTCACTTTCAGTAGCATAAAGTATATTTGCGTTTTACTTATGGATAACATCTGCTATGAATTTCACAACACAAAAATTTAAGTAATCTGATCACTTTATCTTTACAATAAGGAATAAGTAACACATGTTTGATATTGTTGTATAATTCAGCAATACAACCGTGACTTCATTGCCATGGATTTACAAGGTCAAAATTTGTTTCTCTTTTCTACATTATGGCTCTCAATTGCATATTTTTGTACTTGTTTGAATGGGAGTTCTGCCCCTCCCTCTTTAACCCCCTCTTCCCATTTCAAAAAATCCATAATAGAGGCATCTCTAGTGTGGATTAGCAAGGAACATTTTCTCTAATTGTGCAAGACTGGCAGGGACCCCATGGATCATTTATTCCAGTACCCTATTCAACAGTAGGCATTTGTCTTCCTTATTCTAAGAGTTTTCATCTAAGAACTGTTACACTTATAAAACGGTTCACAGGGACTTTTTTTAACCTTTTAAGATGAGCCTTAGACCTACTGGTTCTCAGACGCAGAAAGATAGCATGCTGGCTTTTGTTAGTTTTCAAATTCATTAAGTGGACAATAACATTTGAAGTATTTTTTAAACATTGCAACTACCTTCCTAAACTTATATCACAAAGGTAAGAATGTTCAAGAAAGGACAGACTGTCTCTACATACTTTTTTCCCCTCAAAAGATACTTTAATATTAGCCCTACACAAAAACCCTTTAAGGCCAAATTCTGAAAACAATGCATAGACCCAAGTGACTACACTTGCACTGATGATTTCTAAGGGGACACTGGGGAAAAGTATCTTCCCCTTCAAGCCACACAATGGCAATAACTGCTCTGTGAGCTCTTTCACAGCTTCAAAGCTACAATAGTCCTTACAACTGGTGCACTCTCTGATGGAGAGAGTGGCCAGTGGATCCACGTAGTGACATATCTAGCATGTAATTATTGTGGCTGCCCAGTACATTAAATAGCATGCCAGGTGTACCAGTAACTCTGAGACAAGCACTGTGGCTGCTTAAGCAGCTAGGCCTCAAAAACCACTTAGACATATGGCTAAGTGAAAGCATATTTACAAGGGCTGGCAGGAAGGGGAAAGGTTGCAGATACCCTAGGTACAGAGGACTTAAACAGTTCCAGTTTAAAGTGAGCAGCAGAAGTTCTTGTTTGGGTCCCTGGGGCAGTCCGATTGAGAATTTGGGCTCTTTAAGACCTAGTGCCTGAGGAGCTCTCTCCAGTCAGTCTCTGTTTAAGCAAATAGGCTCAGTTTGTCTCTCTCATCAGGCCCTCTGCACTAGCTCCCTGCCCAAATGCTGCTGCTCCTGCATAAACCACACACAGACCTGCATCCATCTGTAATGTCAAGCATTCATAGCCTGTTCCACATGGAGCTCTATCCACAGTTTCTGGGGCTTCTCTTCAGCTCCCTGTGCTATGTGGCTCCCACTCCTCAGCAGAGCCTGGCCACTTCCTGGCTCAGGATCTTTCCCCTTATCTGGCCAGGAGGAAGGAGATGGGCAGTGGGCTGGTAGATGTTTTACTCCCACACTCCATAAGTTCCATCACAACCACTTACACCCCAACCCCTTACTGGCCAGTCTGCTAAACCCCTTGAACATTGGGGTACAAGAGAATCCCCAAAGAGTAGAGCTCTGCAGCATGCAGAGAGTACAGACTGCCTCCATGGCATGCCCAAATCGTGCCCTCCCTTCCATGGGAAAAACATACTGGTTCCAGCATGTCAAAATTCTCTCAAACAATGGAGGACAGGCAGGACACCTAAACTGCAAAAATACCTCAGGTACAAAATGACTGTTCATATCAGCAATATAAAGCCAATATTGTGCCCCTGCTCCGCAAAATGGTGCCTGAGCTGATAGGCACTTATCTTGCCTTCAATGTGCATTTTTTTCCTCCCTAGGGTGACCATATGTCCCGTTTTGACCAGGACAGTCCCTTTGGTAAGCCCTGTCCTGGCCATTCCAACATTTTTGGCAAAAGTTAACATTTGTCCCATTTGCTCTTGGCAGCTTGATCAGTTAGCAAGAGCAAACAGAACAAATGCCCACTTTTGTCCAAAAAGTAGGGTGTGATGCAGAGGAATTTGTGGGGGAGGGGGTGAAGACACCAGCCCCTTGCAGTGGAGAGGCATGGGGTGGCAAGCAGGGTTGCAGAAAACAGCAACAGCCTCTTGTGGGTGGGAGAAGGGCAGGTAAAGTTCCTGCAATCCCAGCCTCTTGCGGGGTGGGGCAGGGCAGGGTTCCAGCAACCTGAGCTTTGGGGGCGGTGGGCCTTGGGCCAGCCCCACATGGTGTCCCATTTTCCCTTTGGAAAATAGGGTCCCCCTATTCCTCCCTGATCCACGTGGCAGATCTCAGCTGCAGTATTCTAGTCTTCCTTTCTTGGCATGCATAGTTTCTCTGATGTCATGGGGAATTCTGCACATGTAAGGAAGAGCAGGATGTTCAAAGGAAATATGCACTTGTGGGTAAGACACTTGATGAGTTCTCAGGAGATTCAGAATTAGTTTCCATCTCTGCTACAGATTTCCTATGTGACCTTGGGCAAGTCACAACCTCTCTGTTCAGTAAAAATAGGGCGATAATACTTCCTTTCTTTCACCATTTGTCTGTCTTGCCTATTTAAACTACACACGTATTTTGGGACAGGAAACCCCATTACCAGAGGAGATTAAAGAGACCACAAATTTCACAACTTTCAAAATATATAATAAAACTCACATTTCTCTGATTTCACATTCTCACTGTGACAACTCAAAACAACAAAGACCAGGAGTGAAGGAGAAAGTGGAGAAAAGAAAGGGGAAATGTGAGAAAGACCCATAGAAGAGATGGGAAGAGGAACTAAAGTATAAAAACCCAACACCAGGTAGAAAAGCCAGGGAGAAAAGTTGACAATTAGACCACTGGCCTATTGTGGTTTTAGTTATTATCTCTTAGGGTGGTCTCAGATATTACACTGATGGGCACCACTAGAAGACCCTAAATATACAGATTCAATAAACTAATACATAAAATAGATGTACAGCATGTTAGAATCTCTTCTTTGTCTCTTTACTTTTAAAATTCTGGCTACAGGATATACACAATATACTAGCTGAAGACATTTTAATACATTTTATAGTGGTGATGGGATATTTTCTTGACTGGTATGATGTGGCAACTGATGTTGGAAACAGAAAAATGGCAACTAGAACTGATAAGTGATAACTGGTGGTGACACTTCAGAGCAGTTCCAGTCCATGGACTAATGTATTGAGGCAGTTTTCTAAAACAGGTACTGCATTATGTATATATCACTAGACCAGAACAGCTCAGAAGACCCTGTCAATTAAGTGTATATAGTCACATGGTTTTCATAAGACACATTTGGTAGTTGTAGCAGTATAATATCCTGCTCTCACATGGTTAGTCAATGAAAAAAGAAAACCCTCTTTGTGCTTTCTTTATCACTGATGAAAAACACAAAATTAGCTAAATCCTTCTCCTCTCATGGTAAAAGGAGTTTTTGTGTAAGGTGAGTAGGATTTGCCCTTACATCTGTAATTATTGCTGCTACAGATCGTATATTATACTGTTTCTGCCAAAATAAAGCAGATATTTTTCTGTGTGTTTAGGGATGCAAAATAGTAACTGAGCATGTATGAGTATCTTCTCATATGTTCATGCATATTTATATATTTAATGTATGTACAGTATATAAACAAAAGCTTTTCTTGTAGTTCTCACTAGTTCTGCTTTAACAATGGTATTCACAGATAATTTCAAACAGCAGTATCATAATAAATTCATAATTTCTAGTCTAGTGCATTTATATTCCAGGAAGGCACACTCAGACATAATTTCTGTATAAATTGTATGAAATGTGTATCTGCAGCACTGCAGAAATGGCTGAGGCCCAGGTTACTGATTCTTTGCTTCACTGCCTTTAATACAAGCCATCTACCAAGGTAATGAGGTAGATGACAGGAAACTTAATATTAATTTTGCAAGGCCTATTCAAATCTTTTTTCCACAAAAACCTTTCATTGTTTTACGTAAACTAATATAATCTAGTCAAAGACATCACTTACCTGGGTCTATTTACATGAAACTCTAGTGCACTGCAGCATAGAACTTGCCATATCCAACATTATCCCTTGCCTAGAGCAAAACAATAAAATCTTGGCTTTCTAAAGCAAGACTGTTTTTATATAATGCTGCAGTTGATTTTCTTTTCTACAATTGATTTTTATTATATTCCAGTCAAGCACTTTCAATGAATTTAAAGACTATCTGCAATATGCATTTTTGGAAGAAAATTGCTGTAGTCATAGAGGCAGTTCTGCAAACTACTCCTGTAAATGCACCTCACAATTTAATATTTTTCAGATTAAAGAACGCATTGTGCCTTTTTAATGCTGAGCGAGGCAACATTTTTTACAATGGACAAATCGCTCTTAAGCATTACAGTAAGGTTTATTGAGAGATTAATATGTATATGTAGTATACAACATGATAGGAAATTTTATTGAATTAACTGAAAATGTTCTTGGAAATCTATTTTTCCCTTTATTTGTATTTTTCTTTATCATAATAACAATCTTCTAATCCCACTTTGTTCTGCCTACGTTTATAAGAGAGGCCATCTGTGAATGAGAATAAGCAGCAGTATTGACAACTTCAATTCCCATTTCCCAACATTACAATAAATAGGTATGGCATCTTGTCTGAACAGCAGAAGATTGGCTAAAGCCTATTTCAGCCTTCCATTCAAGCAGCCATTACAATTACGGCATTTCCAGACAAGCATGCTGAAATTTAAGACAACTGCTACTTGCCACATCAGTGACTTGTGCCCTGCAGTCAAAAATCCAAAACTGCATCAGCAAAACTTAAATAGTTGAACAGTGATCACAGATGGTCTACTCTTAGAGTGCATTTATTTTGTATTATATTATATACTCTAAATGAGCGCATACACCTTAGAGGAAATACTCAGTACACTCATTTCTGTAAGTTTTTTAGCACTGCCAGTCATTTCTTTGCAGGACAAAATGATTTAGAAAATAGCTTTTTTTAAAAAAGCAATTTTGTTGATCTTGCCTTAAAAATTCAGAAAGTTTTTTCATTGTTCCCTCTTTTTACCCAGCTAGCCAAGTTTTTTCTTTTTCCTTTAATTGAAGAGATGCTGTTTCCCCCCCTCAAAGTTACTGCAGTTCATTAGCAGAGCAAAAGACTTGAAGCTATGCTGGTATAAATTTTTTAGAGAAGTTCACCTTTCTCAAGGAGCAAATGAAAAGGGCAAAGGCATGACATAATTTCTCATTTTATAATGGGAAATTTATTCAAGCATTTTTTACACCATTTATCACTGAGGACACATTACAATTAAATGACTCCATTTGCACATAAGTAGCCTAAAAGCCTTTTTAATTCCCAAGGTGCTTAGTCCAGGATTTTTTCTTCTTTTCTTTTTATTTTGCACCAAGTCACTGGTGCAACTGGGGCTGCTCACACAAGTTACACATATGCATGTTTGCAGGATCAAGTCCTTAATCAATAAAAATGTTGTCAAAAGCGCAAGTGGAAAATAGCTACTTTACAGATATGCTCAAGTACACATGGCCAAATTGAATTGAGACAGAAATCATTGAAGCAATCCATTTATTTTTTCTCCCAAAACTCTCAGTATCCTGGTTAACTGAACCAGTTTTCACTGTGATGCTGACAGAAGATCAGACTGCTAAAAATGATTTTAAAAAGTTAATTAATGGATGATATACAATAACTTTAGTTGAACGTGACATGTTAATGCCCAGGAAGCCAGAATGATCACACAACGCAAATGGATGGGTGGCACATATTTATATAAATATGTCCTCATTTAATAGGTTCCCATTTAAAGCCATTACCGGTTACACCACTGTCATTAAAAATGATACTGTAAAGGTATTTTTCATTTGTTTAATAAATTATTTCTTTCCCTACAGCTCTTTATTTTAAGTGGCCCCTGAAAAATGTGAAGCTCACATCTAACCCCCTGGTTATTTTTCTTCTGTCATGTGCTTACAATGGGTGCTAATGTAGAGGTGCTCATCCTGCGCACTGGACAACTAACACAGACCGTTATTTTGGCATAAAGAGCACGGCAGTATTTATTTTGAGTTGATTAACATAGTGATTAACACTATAAAGAAATAGTGTATAATGAGGTGCACCAGTCATCTCAGCTGGGCCTGATTACGTGGAGGGCCCAGGAAAGTGACCAAACAGAGTGACATTGCAGTGACTGCTGGCCAATGACAGCCCAGGTATGGACAAGAGTTTTTACTAGTGCCATACTTAACCAGTAACAAGTGCTAGGATTGATGGACAGGCAGAAGGTCTCTTGCTCTGTCAACCACCACTGCAGACATCTGCACGCCTATCTCTCTTTCCACTTCTGTCCGGTCTTCTTCCATCCAATCCTGCACAAAGCAACTCTGTCAGTGCTTCTTGAATGTCTCGCTTCTAATTTCTACATAATATGGCCAAAACTGAATTCACATTTCCCATTCACTGCCACTGAAAAGAAGGAATATAAAGACAGTGGAACTGAAGTTGGGGACGACTGGGAGAGGAAGACAAACAGCCTGAGTGGTGCTGAGAGAAGGGATACTAAAAGACACATGGTTATCACCCCCTGCTTGTTTGGTATCCATCATACATACATACATATATACATATATATATATATATATATATATGATGGATACCAAACAAGCAGAATGATATATATATACACACATATATACATACATACACACACACACACACACACACGGCCCACCTGCAGGGCTAGCTCCAGGCACCAGCTTACCAAGCAGGTGCTTGGGGCGGCCACTTCGGAGAGGGGCAGCACGTCCAGCTGTTCAGCAGCAATTCGGTGGACGGTCCCTCACTCCTGCTCGGAGCGAAGGACCTCCCGCTGAATTGCTGCCGCAGATCGCGATCGCGGCTTTTTATTTGTTTGTTTGGCTGCTTGGGGCGGCCAAAACCCTGGAGCCAGCCCTGCCCACCTGTAAATCTGTATTCTCACTGTATATCTGAGCACTTTACAATTATAAATGTTTTTTATCCTCAACACCTCTCTGTGTGATAGGTAGGTATTATCCCCCATTTTACAGATGGGGAACTGAGGCATACCAAGGACTTCCTCTGTGATCTTTGGGGAAGTCTGTGGCTACATCTACACTTGGAACTGGGGAATTTGATTCATATTTGCGCGAGCTCTCATCAGGCTAGAATGCTAAAAATAGTAGCATAGCCAGAATAGCAGCATAGGCTGACCAGAGTACAAACCTGCCCAGACTTAGTGGGTATGTGGTTTGGGTGGCTAGCCCATGCTGCCACTTGCAGCTGCCTATGCTAGTGCAGCTACACTACTATATTTAGTATATGAGCTCAAGGAGAGCTAGCATTAATATTTTTACTTAAGCTGAGAATCACACCCACAGCTCCAAATGTAGATAGCTTGTAGCCAAGCCAGGAATTGTACCTACATCTCCTAAGTCCTAGGTCAGTGTTCTGTCCACTACACCATTTTTCTTACCGTACGAGCATGTTGTATTGCTTTCCTTTGTTCTTCAAGTGTCTTTATGTTAATGTTTATTACAAAATTAAAGATATAGTTGGATTACAACAATGTGACTTGTGACGTTGGGCATTTTTTAAAAAAAACTATACATTTGTGATATTTCCCTTTTTACCATGACAGGGCATTTTGCACAATTTACTGTGTTAAACCATGAGTCCCGGCAATCCCCATGGCTACTAGCAGCTATTCCCAGCTAACAGTAAATTGAATGGATTTTTATTCCTCTTTGTTTTTGAGAAATTCCAGGGGATTATAGAATTCATTAAGATATCAGAAAGCACTGAAGCAGGCCCATTCATAAGTACTAATGTTGTAGTAGATATATGAGGCCACTACTCTTCTCTCTGGGTTACTGGTTCAGGTAAACCTGAAATCCCAAAGGAAATGCAGCACATGCCACCTATATACACAATTCAAAACAATCTGCAACTGGTCTCAGTGCAGCATTGACATGGATGGTCTCATCCTTGTCCTTTCTGACCTCAAAGACCAGTAACTATACAAGCTGAAAGACAGCAAAACAACAGCACGCTATTAGTGTAGTGTAAACACTGTATCGTGCACCTAAGGAGGGTGGGCACCACCACGTTCTGGGCAATGACATGGATTTAAACTGGGAGGAAGAGGAATTCTCACATTTCAGCTAAACTACCTAGGGTTTATCATACGCTTTTATAAACACTATGCAGAACTGTATTACAAGTCGAACTATACTCATGTTTGTTAACAAAGTACTGTAAGATATAGCATAACATGAATAAAAATTGAGGTTAAGAGGAGCTGTGTTACTAGCAGCCATAGAATTCTTTGATAAATTAGAAGGTACCTAACCAGATTCATCATTAAGGATATGGGAGGTTGCTTGCAATATATATCACTGCACCCACAGAGGCAGCTAAGTTGGAGGAGATATTCACCCACCAGAGCAGGCAGTGGTACTTTCCGAGGCTCTTCTAATATCACTGCTCCTGTCAGGCTTACTGCCTCGCTGAGGTTGCATTGGCAGAAGTGAGTCAGGCCTATTGTGTATATCTAGATAATTGATGTAGTTGTGATCTGATCCTTCTCCCCATGAGGCCAATTGAAAAATTGTTCCAACTCCACTCATCTTCATGTGTCTTTTGCATTGTTCTCCCACAAGTTCTTCCATGCTTTCTCCCACACTGCCCCTTCAGCTGGAATGATCTTCCTGGTCTCCTCTCTCAAGCAGCGTCCCTTTCTTCCTTAAATCCACCCACAACATCTATTTCTTTCAGTACATTTCCAGCAATAACCCACCACAAATCCTGTAAAATGTTATGTTTTAAAAAAGGAACTAGAACATTATGTACATTACAAAACCATCTCATGAACATTTGTCTCCCCTTACGCACCGCTGCCCCTTGCCTGATCTCATTTCTCCCTATGTCATGCCAGACTACAAAATTCTCAGAACAGGGACCGGTTATATTTTGTATCTATATATGTAATGGGATGCACACCAATGGTGCTAAACATAAATTATAATAAAAAATTTCCATTGACTCCAATAAGACCAAGATTGGGTCCTAGAGTTTTAATATTATGCTCCCATTTCAAGCTTGGACCATGATGCTACCTTTGAGATGGAGAATGCAATAGTCATTTGTATGTCCACATCTTCATCATGTTTTGTTTCTATAATATCAAACATCATCTGCCTTCCTCCGATACTGTTAGTGTTTTGCACTTTTTTAGACTCCATACAAATGAAAGCATTGAATTGCCAGGTCAACTCTTTCATCTTGAAGCCCTCAACTCTGTTTATTTATTCCCTCACAATTTGTTTCTAGATAGCCAGATGCAACCTTTTCAAGTAAGCCTCCTCTTTGATTTGTGTACAGAGATTTCAAATTATAGCCATAAACCATGCAAGCACCCACTCTGCAAGATATCCTATTATAAATTAAGCTGAAACTGTCTCATCTTGCCTGCAGATGTCTGTATGTTTGTTTTTTTTTAAACTTATTCCTGAGTAACATACAGTGTTATTTCTATAAATGTACATGTTGGAGAATATTAAATACAGCCTTCCTTAAATAAAAATGGCTCTCCCTTTAGCATAGTAGTGCATAGGGAAAGTAAAAAGGGAGAAAAAAAATCAATAAGAAAAATGTCAACAAGCAACACACACACAGAGACTCTTCCGTTGTGGAGTGGAATGTGATATTTAAATCAAACAAAGTCAGAAATTTCCATGTGTAGGTGTAAGCAAACAGTAGCAATGGCATGACCTGCCCTTTCTTGTTTCACATGGGAAAGAAATATCAACAGCACTAATGCAGACATCTGAATCTACTTACATAACAAACAAATACAGTTGTTTTAAAAAAATCTAATAAATCATTTCTTACTATAAAACACAGTAACTACATGACAGATGTTATCTTTTTAAATTCTGTTGTACTTACACTTGATTTAAGAACAAGATTAGTATTTTATTATATAGTTCATTATCTGTACTACTAAGGGATTGATTCCAAACTGACATTTGCCAGCTTGTAATGCCAAAATCTGGCAAAACCTATGCAGAGGAGACATTTGCAACAATCTTCGCTCAAAAGACTGCTGACTTTGAACAGTCTTGTGATAAATTTGGGTTAGACCCCCAGCTGGTCTAAATTGAGAAATAAAAGGAAAAAACTGGACTTTTCCCACTATTCCAGAACAAATTGGAAGTGGGTTTTTTTGTTTTTTGTTTTTTAGGGCTGTTGATTAATTACAAGTAACTCACATGATTAACTCAAAAAAATATCATGATTAAAAAAATTAATCATGATTAATCACAGTTTTAATCGCACTGTTAAACAATAGAATACCAATTGAAATTTATTAAATATTTTGGATTTTTTCTACATTTTCATATCTGTTGTATTCTGTGTTGTAATTGAAATCAAAGTGTATATTCTTTTTGATTACAAATATTTGCACTGTAAAAATGATAAACAAAAGAAATAGTATTTTTCAATTCTCCTAATACAAGTACTGTAGTGCAATCTCTTTGTCACGAAAGTGCAAGATTTTTTTGTCTTGCATAACTGGACTAAAAACAAAAGAATGTAAAACTTCAGCGCCTACCAGTCCACTCAGTTCTACTTCTTGTTCAGCCAATCACTCAGACAAACAAGGTTGGTTACATTTACAGGCGATAATGCAGCCATTTTCTTATTTACAATGTCACCAGAAAGTGAGAACAGGCATTTGCACTTTTGTAGCTGGCATTGCAAGATATGCTAAACATTTGTATGCCCCTGCATGCTTCGGTCACCATTCCAGAGGACATGCTTCCATGCTGATGACACTTGTTAAAATAAAAAATGTGTTAATTAAGTTTGTGACTGAACTCCTTTGGGAGAGAATTGTATGTCTCCTGTTCTGTTTTACCTGCATTCTGCCATGTAGTTCATGTTATAGCAGTCTCGGATGATGTCCCAGCCCATGTTCATTTTAAGAATACTTTCACTGCAGATTTGATAAAATGCAAAGAAGGTACCAATATGAGATTTCTAAAGATAGCTACAGCACTCGACCCAAGGTTTAAGAATCTGAAATGCCTTCCAAAATCTGAGAGGGACAAGCTGTGGAGCATTCTTTCAGAAGTCTTAAAAGAGCAACACTCAGATGCAGAAACTACAGAACCTGAACCACCAAAAATGAAAATCAACCTTCTGCTGGTGGCATCTGACTCAGATGATGAAAATGAACATATGATGGTCTGCACTGCTTTGGATAGTTTTCTAGCAGAACCTGTCATTAGCATGGACACATGTCCCCTGGAATGGTGGTTGAAGCATGAGGTTCTTACCCACGAAAGCTTATGCTCCCAATACTTCTGTTAGTCTCAAAGGTGCCACAGGGCCCTCTGTTGCTTCTTTCTGCTGGCTACGAGAATGCCTGTTCTGACTTTCAGGTGACATTTTGAACAAAAAGTGGGCAGTATTATCTCCTGCAAATGGAAACAAACTTGTTTGTCTAAACAAGAAGTAGGACTGAGTGGACTTGCAGACTCTAAAATTTTATATTATTTTGTTTTTGAATGCAGGGGGTTTTTGGTACATAATTCTATATTTGTAAGTTCAACTTTCATGATAAAGAGATTGCACCACAATACTTGTATGAGGCGAATTGAAAATTATTATTTCTTTTGGTTTTTTTACAGCGCAAATACTTGTAATCAAAAATCAATATAAAGTGAGCACTGTAAACTTTGTATTCTTTTGTAATTGAAATAGATATATTTGAAAATAGTAGAAAACATACAAAAATATTTAAATAGATGGTATTCTATTATTAACAGTACGATAAATTTTTTTAATCTCTTGACAACCCTAATTTTTTTTAATAATTAAATAAAGCACTCAGGGTACGATTGTTCAGCATTTTCCCACTCCAAATTGTGCTAGGTACTTCAAAGGGTCAAGACAATAATTGCAAGATTTCTGGTCTGAAGAGGTTACAGTCTAAGGCCCAAGACCTGAAAACTCATACATAAGTGCTTAACTTTAAACACATGAATAATATCCACAAACATCATAAAAATTAAGTATACATGTAAGTGTTTGCAATATTGGATCCTAAATTGAGACCTGACACTAGTGAGGGTAATAAACAAACACTGGACTAGACTGACTTGGAGTCCACATCTGTGCAGAGGAGTAACAGGGGCATCATTCACTATGGGACAAGGGAAGCAGTTGTCCCCCAAGACGTTTTCTAGGTCTATATGCTCCATTAGGTCTTCCATTTCCCTCCCCAACTTTTCAGGATAGAATAGAATGTTCTACATGCTACACAAAACTCTCTCTCCCACTCTCCACCCAAATTTTTGACATGACATCCCTGAGTAACATTCTCTCATAAGCCCCAACACAGGCTACTGAGATTTTTGGTCCAGACATTTAGGAGTTAGCAGAGTTACATATCCATTTATTTCCTCCCTTGGTGCAACTGAACAAGGAATTGGTGGAGTTTTGGCTACCTAGCTACTGTGCTAGACCACTTTCCTACACTGACTCTGCTATGTGGAGGAGAAACTCGTTGGTACTACTCACAAAGAGGACCAGGGAGCAGGGAAGAAAGTGTCATTTTTGCTTTTGGGGTAGTGTAGCAATGTGCCATCCTTTATTACGGGCTGCTTCTTCATGGATAATACAGAAAGCTGAAGTAAGATGAGTTTTGACATAAAAATCATGCGGTTACTCAGAAAGGCCTGTGCACATTGGAAATTCTGTTCAATCTCTTTATCTTGGTTTGTCTGTATTATCATATTTCACTTCTTATAGACTATCCTATACATTTGAGAATTGTCCAGATCAATCTTTGAAGAGGAGTGATTTTTTTTCTCCTACACTCTTGCTACATGCTGCTAATAAACTTAGCTATGAAGTTTTGGCTCAAGCCATCAGCCAAATATGGATACTGAGTGGATATGAAAGATTTTGAATTTGATTCTAATTGCCATGTGTTAAACTGGAACTGATACTGACAATGTGACAAAGCAAATGTGTCACTTGTCAGTTTATTTTGCAATAACTGTTGAAATCAAGTAAATAGCATTTTGAAAAGAAAGGTGCTACTTGTATGTACTTATGCTTAGCTATTTTGTGTCCAGCACAATCTTGGAAGGTTCTTTGACTGTATATAATATATAGAGGGTCAAGATTTAAAGTATCTAATCTAGTGAATACAAGTTCTGCTCTGGAATAAAAAGATGTATTGAAATAACTGATCAGCACAAGAGGGAATCTTGAGATAGGTTATGCTCAGGAAAGGTTGTGCTGTAACTTATTGTTCTCAGGGACTGTAGGAGGAGAAGTTTTATCTGTGTTTAGCTAACAATTTGTCCTCAAAACCACACTGATTTTCACTTTCAGATTGTTTCCAGGAAGATAGTGCAAACAAGGATGATCTATAAAACTCCTATTCATGCAGGTTTTGTAAATAGTATAAGACAGTGAAAGACCAACTATAAAAATAGGCTTTTCCTTAGGCAAGTTCATGAAAAATATTACAAGGAAGTAATGCAAGGTCTTCAGAAACAAAATGAAATGCAGTAAGATCCTTCCCTTGAGTTCAAAGGTCCCAAAAAGCTCCACTTAAGAACCTATAAATATGGGTTTCCCCAGAAGAGGAAGAAGATTGAGATGGTGCTGCTACCAAGAATGACCTTCACTGTTAAAAGATGTACTGCCAAAATAAGAGAAACATGTAAATGAGGGCTCCCTTTAAATTTCTGTGACAACCTCTTGCAAGATTCTTTGTAGGAACATAAGTCACAGATTCCAAACTGGTTTGCCCTATGCTTCACAAATCAGCCACCAAGAAAGTGCTGAAAGAGTAAAGCAAAATGAGGCAAATCTGACAGGCTGGGTGGGTCAGCCAACAAGTGCTAATGATATAACATTTATTTATATCTCACCTTTACTTACAAATAGGCATTCTTCTCATTACCTGGCATCTAAAATTTGGTTAAAATCGGGATGAAAGAGATAGCAATTCACCTTTCATTTTAATAAGTCTGCTGCTAGAAAAGGTAGTAACCAATTCTTTAAAAGAGGTGAATATTTTTAAGTTAACTGTTCTGAATGATTTACCATTTGCTTCTTTCCAGGATAGCTGGTTTCTGTTGATGAGAAAAACAAACACTTATCTGTCAGACAAAATGTAAAACTGAAGCCCTGGTTATTTGTGGTGACAAAAGATCCCTTGGTACATTTAGGGGTGTTAGTCCTGGTGTCCAGAAAGTTTCATCTTGAGGAATTAGGTAATTACATTCCTCGCTTGTAGTTTCAACTTGATTATTTATTCTTCACATCCTGTCCTAAAAACTGTTTTAATGTTTCACTCTACAAGTGGGTGCATTGGTGTATTTAAGTGGTGTGTGACGCGATCCATAGAAACACGTGCGCGTGTGCGCACATGCACGCACACACACTTTAGGATAACTTAGTGCTATAACAGCTCCTCTGACACTTTCCACCTGCCTGCAGGCCCAGGAGGTATGGCCACAGAAAAGTGGGCATAATCAGAATATCCCTGCAGTCTCTGATCTCTTGATGCCATAAGGGCCTTTGTCAACCAGCGTAGGTTAGAATAGCTCGAAAGATGTTCTCATTTATGCCATGGACTAAATAGACCCTGGCTGGCCCCATGAGTAGAGGAGCACAAATGTGATTCAAGCACTCCTCAGCTGGACCCTGAGCATGAGAACTGAGGCCCATAGGGTCTGTTTTATTTCATAACACTAGTTTATAGTGCCTGGCACAATAGAGCCTTTATTCTCATGGAGGCCTTTGGGCACAACTTCAATAAATAATTTGCCATTGCCACCTGTGGGGCAATAAACTTCAATAAATAATTTGCCACCTGTGGGGGGACATATGAATTACCCTTAAGACAAATAATTCTTATAACTGTTATTCTTAATATAACCTATAACATACAGACTCAGATCTGAGCTATTCACTTATTCTGTGTACCTGGCAGGTTTTTTGAAAAGCTGATTGGAGAAAATAACTTGTACTACCAACAACTCTGTTCCACGTTAATAAAAAATTAGTATTTAATATTTACTCCATCTCTTTGCTATATCATATTTGAACTTCACTGTGTTAAACCTAAATCAGGATGGAACTAAGAAAATGATTGTGCTGAGTAGATGAAAGAGCTACAAGGAACAGAAGTGGCTTTCATATTGTTTTTCATTTTTTTATAAAGTGACATAAAATACTGAAACATCCTTTGAAACTGCAAGATTAGTCCTAGGGAACAGCAAATCTGTAGGAATGTCATGCATGTTTTGGAACAGATTTGAAGTCTATGTATGAGAGACAGAGAGAAATTGAGTGTGTTCCATGCTCCTGTGTCCTGTGTTTCCTCTTAAGAAACAAAGACATATAGTATGGCAGATGCCCATTCAACCTTCTGAGCAGTAGCAACAATAATAGAGACAGCAACTTCATAAGGGTGTACTATTTGCAATAGCTAATGAAGCATTGTGGTGAGCAATCAGCCTAGTAACGAAGATGGCTCTGGCGTGGCAGGAATCCTTTAATGTCACTTTGTTCTTGTTCTGTGAGTTTTGTAAAATGGTGATATGCACATACACATAGCTCTGCCTTAGGAGCACGGCTGAGATCTTGCCATTTTCCTACTTAGGGACCTTTCTGCAACCTACACTCATTTTATTGCAGAGTTAACCCCATACTGGTGTCTCCTGTGGCTCTGCTCCAATGGAGCTGGCTAGATTCAGCTTCCTGCTCTCGGTGCTGCAAGCCCTGTGGGGGGGGGGGGCACCTAAGTCAAATTTGCTTGAATGTCATTGTGACCTGGTGCATGGGGTCTTAGCGCCAGTCACTCAAATATGGCCCAGCTGGATCAAACCTGAGTGGTGCTGTGACCCCGGAGATGGCAACACCAAGAGAAGGGAGCCGAGCCCAGCCAGTCCCACAGGACCAGAGCCGCAGGTCCTTTGAAACAGTCTCGTGACACAATTTTGGGTTGGGAGGCCCTGCGTTATATCATCTGTCTACCACAGTGTGTTCATCACAGTATTATCTAAAAACCTGTGTAAAAAACTGATGATTTCAATAGGTCAACACGGGGTAGTGAGTTCCAATTGGTTCTGTCTAAAGCTAAATTCAGACTTGCAGTTTTATTACAGTTGCTTCTTTGGCTGAGTTGTATCTGAGATCCAGGAACTTACAGGGTATTTTCCATTTGGGTGAAAAACAGGTGACATGAGGTCACATTTTCTTAGTGCAATTTATTTACAAATGTATTTACCAGACCTGTGTTCCTCAGTAGCTGTATGAGTAATCCGCATAAAGGAAGCCCATTTTTGCGGGAACTCCAGGTAAAGAATCACTGCCCTATCCCAAGAATAAAGCTGGTTGGGAATTCTCCATCAAAATATTTTTTCAATGAAAAAGTACATTTCCACAAAACTGAAATTACTTACAGGATGGGGTTGTGGCACAAATAGCTGAACATGAGCTCTCAGTGCAATACTGTGGCCAAAATGGCTAATTAAACCCTTGGATGCATAAACAGGGGAATCTAGAATAGTAGAGAAGTTATTTTACCTTTCTATTTGGCACTGGTGTGACTGCAGCCAACATACTGTATCTAGTTCTGATCTCCAAAATTCAAGAAGAATGTTGATAAATTGGAGATGGTTCAGAGAAGAGCCATGAGAATGATTAAAAAATTAGAAAACATGCCGTATAGTAATAGACTCAAGATGTTCATTCTATTTAGATGAACAAAGAGGAGGTTAAGCAGTGACTTGATCACAATCTGTAAGTACTTAAATGGGGAACAAAATATTTGATACTGGGCTCTTCAATCTACCTGAGAAAGGTTTAACATAAACCAATAACTGGAAGTTGAAGCTAGACAAATTCAGACTGGAAATGAGTAAATTTAACATTAACAGTATTGTTAATTTAACTACTGATGGAAAGAAGGGTCATGGTGGAGTCTCCATCACTGGCAATTTTGAAACCAAGCTTTGATGGGTTTCTAAAAGATCTGCTCTAGGAATCATTATGGGGAAGTCCTATGGCCTATGTTAAAGATGATCAGATTAGATGATCAAAATGGTCATTTCTGGCCTTTGAATCTATGAAGTTCTGCATAGTATAATTTTGATTTTGCCAAAAAATTGATTTTTTTAAGAAAATTTAAATAAAATCCTTCTTTGTATGTTGGGTCAGTTCAACATTAATCTGTGTTTGCCTGAGCTGTTGTGGTGCCTTATGAGGAGTTGTAGTTTGGGTGTCTCATGCCCCCCATCCTCCTCCATGGCCTGGGGTCTGAACTCCCAGAAGGTAATGTGGCAGCTTACGGGGGACATGGATTAATGTCAGCCAAGCTGAAACAAAATGTTCCAGCTTAATACAAGAGTATTATCAAACACTTATTTTGGGGAATACCAAGAAACTTTTCCTTCCTTCCTTCTCTTGGAAATGTCAAATTGACATTGTTCAGAAGTTTCCATTCTGTGAAAAACTTTTCATCTTTAGTCAGGAGAAAGCAAGGTTGAAATATCAGTTTCCCAGAGGACAAAAATTCTGATATTCAATTAACTCTACCCAAAAAGCAGCTATTCTTAGCCTCTACCTCTCGCCAGGTACTCACACAGACTCACTGCCCAATGCAAACTGGGTCCTTCTAATTGCCTCAATGTCTGGGCTCTGGTACAATTGGGTTGAGGAACTGCTGTGCTAAATGGCCTATATCATATGCAATATTTATTGGACTGCACCAAACTTCATCTCTAAACTGCTTCACAGAGGAACACAGGACTAAACTATCTGTTGGATCTTAGCTGAAGAGTCTTCATAGCTCAAAAGCTTGTCTCTCTCTCCAACAGGTGTCGAATTAGAGATATTACCTCACCCAGATTGTCTAATATCCTCGGACTGACATGTCTGCAACTACACTGCATACTCATGATCTTTGGTTATTCTGCTGACACTATCCATAAGAGGGGTAGTGATTTTTGTAGTGTAGATATCTGTCCATTTGAGACTGTACAGAGGCTCACTGTCTATTTCACACAGGTAGCAAATTCTTTTATTCTTATTTAAATGCTTCTGTGTCTAGTTTGAGTCTCTTGAGCTATGACTGGAGAAAGTGAAATGTAAGAGCTATTCAGAAGTCTGACAGGATAAATCCACATTGACACAGCCACACATAATAGGCTGCTGTTCTTCAGGATGTGTTCTTTCAATCATCAGTGCTCCTGTTTAATCAGATACTACCATCTCTGGTTTTGCTCTATGTCCTTCCAAATAGGATTTGTTGGATGGCTTAGAAAACCTGCACAGTGCATGAGAATTATGCAAACTTGAAAGTCCAAAAGCACCTTAGAGATATTAACCCATGCAAATGAGCTTGCCTCTTTGGGTTTTCCAACAATATGAGAATCTAAATCATCTGGTTTTGCAGTTATAACTCAGATCTTAAGATATACTCATCATTGCCAAATTTCTCTTCTGAAATTGGCCCTATTTCTCTTATTATTTTGTATGACTTTTTTGATTGATCTGAAGAACTCAGGCCTGTGAAGTGGCAGTCCATAAAGATAGAAAACACATGAACATGAATAGAAGTGCAAATACTCATATAATGAAAAACAAATTAGAAGAATAAAGTTGCTTTGTTAACTTGTAGAGGCATCTTATTTTATTGTGATGTTCCCCATGAAACGTGCGTACAATGTACCTAGACAAAACTGAGCAACCAACAACAAAAACATAATCCCTTTTATTTCTAGGAAGTGAGAACTTGGTGTGCCTTTGCAGCTAGCTGTAAAATATCTGAACAGGAAAAGAGAATTGAAAAACCCCAGCCCTGCCTAGCGCACAGTGGTGCAGGGATTTCTTTTCCCAGAAAAGCAGGGAAGCACTGCATGATGGAGGATCTCTGCTCCAGATGTTAATGAACCCTGCACACACCCAGCTGAGTAGTTATAAGACTAATTCTAGTAATAAATCCTTTACTGGTATCCAAAATAGTTAAGCTCCCTAATTGCATTGTGAGCTCCCTCCAAAGAACACCGCCCATACCCAAGAATGATCAGCTCCCATTGTCTAGCCTGAACAAAACAACTTTGGTATTCTCCCTTGAGCCATCAATTTACACATAAACAAATCTAGTGTTCTCCCTTGAGCCATTGTTGTTCCTCTAGAAAAACCCCTACCCATGCTCAAGTAAGTGTTCTGATGCCTGGATCCAAAATCTGCATCAGTTCCATTGGGACTTCATCTTCTCCTGGCTGATCGTGTTGGGGACTCTGCCTGTCTCCAGAACTCCAGACCCCTCACTACCATCACCACGTGGGACCCCCGATTGATTCAAGTTTCACAGAGTGGTGAGAACCCAGCGCTCCCTCTCTCTCGGTATAGCCTTCTGACCCCGACTTGTGTGATCAGTTATAGTTTTCTAAACCTGACTTTTATAATCAAATTTAATTTAGATTTAATATTATAACTGTTTTGTTTGTTTGGCTCTTTTATGGTTATTACCTGACAATAAATAACTTTCATGATTAAGCTGGTTGTTTCTCTTTCCCCGTCATGGGTGTTTTTTGGTTTTCTCGTTCTCTCTGCAGCAACGCTCCTCATACCTAAACTAAAAGATCCTTGCAGGGCCCAAAAATCCTGTGGGGTTTGCTCATCAAGTGGGTTACTACCAGAACAATTGTAACGTGAAAGGGGGAATAGGGACATGCTGAACCTGGGACATACGAGGGTAGCAGCTTGGAAGTGCTGTTTGACCCAGCCTGTTGAATCCAAGGGCCTATGAGTGTGACAGCTTGGAAATGCTGCTCAGCCCAGCTTACTGAGTGCAGGGACATAAGGAGTCGGCTTGGGAGTGCTGATTAACCCGATTCTCTGAGACATGCTCTGTTAATGTGTGTGTGTTCATGTAATTCTGGGGCTGGAAGAACCCAACCCTAGAAAATATGCGATCTGCAGGATAGCTCCATTGGGAGGAAACTTGCAGCAGGGAGAAGGAGAGATCCATATGAGAACACAAGTGACACAAGCAGTCCATTGATAGAAGTACAGAAACCCTCCTCTCCCAGAAGAGTAACCCTAATTACCCCAAAGTAACGGGCAAAGCTGGTAACACCATCAAGGGGGAATGATTAACTCAGACTTATTTGTATTGTGTCAAAGCCAACCCAGACTTATAACTGAATTTAAACTATTCTGCTTACGCCCAATTGCTGGATCATCCCTTTCCATATTAGGAACTTAATCCATTATACCATTAGACAAAAGTATTACTGATTCCTTGAAACCCTGAGCAGCTCTTCCTAAGACTAATTCTGAATAACTCAGAAAGTCAGCATCTGCAAACCACAATAAATTTCATGCATGAACCATCCATCTACTGATAAAAATCTGAAGAGTTTATAAGAATCAGTTATAAGAATAGTAACCAGACTACCTGGACGAGTACATGTTACTCTAACTCAGTGTCCTAAGAAAACATCTTAATAAGTACATATTTTATCATTCAAGTATGTTTAATTGATTTGAACTGAACATTCAGAAAAAAATAGCACATGAAAAATATTTGATGCAATCCACACATTTTTCTTAAACTAGCATCTGTTTAAAATATAAAGCATAACATTGTGAATAATTTGTTACTAATTAATTATTAACTACACAATCACTTTACAATGGTGCAAAAACCAACAAACATGCTGAAAATAACCTTAGTCAATATTAGAAAAAAATTAATTATTGTTTGACTCAGAGCAGTTAATAGATTATTAATATATGTAGGTCTAAACAAATCACTCAACTTCTGTGTGCTCATTACACACTGAAAGACAAGACAAGCATAAAGATGTGCACAAGAAACAAAGGAGTATTTGAATAACAAAGGATAGATGTCCTTAAACTGAGCAAGAACATTGCTAAATTCTCTCAGCTGTAATATTTCTAATTCCTACTGGAAACTCTCATTAACTAGTTCTGCCATCTGATGTGATATTCACATGTACATAAGTGAAAGAAGGAGTTTGTCTAGGAAGAAAGGCCTGTGTTTAGGTGACAGTTTATCCAGTTGGCTATGTGGTTTACTGAGAGAATGAAACAAAGGGGGAAGATAATGGAAAGGAAAAACTAACTATGGTGCTACATGGTTCTGAAATTGAGTAACATAGGGAATGACAGTCACTGGACATGTTTTTTATTTCACTTTAATTTCATAAGATACAGTAATAACAGTCTTGTCTGCAACTTTCCACTCATTTATGTAGTCTTTGTTAAAAATATAGTGATAGCCTGTCTCACAGCTCACTGTCATGACTGTGGTATGGAGAACGTTATCAAAAATAATTTTGACAAGGAGAAAAAAAAAAAAAAAATCACAGAAGTATGCCACAACCAATATTTGCTACAGCCATTCCAATAGGGTCAACGTTGAGTGATAAGAGTCTGGTTAGTTCCCACCTATACTATAAAAATGCCATTTTAAAAGCCTCATGTCTAGTACAAGAATGGTAGGTTCTCTCTTCTGTGAACACTATCCTCCTAAATAAACTAGTGACATTAGCAAATAGCACCATTGGCTCAGTCTCTCCTTTTTCCACCAAATGATTACAAGACCAAAAACTGTTAGGAAGTGAGTAAGTTGCAATGCTGTACATTCTCTTTGTTAACCATCAAATTTGGTGGATCAATACAGACACTTCATATTTTTAGAAACTCAAAATGAAAGTGAACATAAGCAGCAATTGTGAATTGTAGAAATATTTTCACACCTGACAGTTCTGAATAGCACACACTGCGTTCTCATTTACTCCTTGGCAATGGAATATATACTGTACTTTTAAAAAGGAAAAACAAAACAGGATACTCAGTAAAAGATTGGAAAATTGCAGAAAGTGCTTTTTTGGCACCTTGTTATTTTCTGAACAGGGGCCAGTAAAACTCTGTTCTTGCATGAATTAGGGCATTTTTACATCGCAGTTACTAACTTACTTAATCAATTACATAACTAACCTAGTTTTCATTTCTCTCTTTTTTAGAAGGACGTCAAAGCTGTACTTTTCCATTCACTGTGATGCAAAATGACACCACCATTACATAATTAAGTGAAATTTGCTTTTTATATTACAGGTAACACAATGGTAGCATTTTCTCATCAGCAACACACACATTATAGAGCTAACACTGTCCCTCACACTAGAGGCCACTATATCTAATCTATCTAAAAATCCAAGATAATATAGCATAACCAACTAAACCTTGCTCTTAAGCAAAGATGCCTGAACAATGTGTTACAAACAACTTATTCATTGGCTTTCACTCTTTTTCCTGTTCATTAACTCCTTTCATGCTTTTCTAAATCTGTTTGTGGTTTTCAATTGTTCAAATGCGCTTGAGTTCATGAGTTTTTCTACAAGTCTTCAACCCAAGCACTGCTTAATGTTTTCAATGTTTGGAATAATGGCTATATGATACTTAAGTCACATAGCAGAATACCCATTCCCTGATAGACTGACCTAAACATTATTATGTTGAAAGACATTAATGACTGCCATCTAACCCACTCTGTGATTAAGCGGATGGGTATACTAAACCATCTATCAAGCTATGTGGAAGGAGCAATTAAATGCCCCTTTGAGTAGTGGTAGCTGAAACAATAGAAGACAGCCCAATGCTCGGGCAACATGGCTAGGCTAATCAGAAGCAAAACTGTGTGATGGAAGGAGCTGAGGATTGACTGGTTGCAGTTTAAGAGACAGAAAGCAAGAGAAGCACAGGTGAGTTTGGCTCTGGAAGGAAACCAAGATACAGTCCTAGTTTTGGGCACAGTGCTCACTGAAAAGGCAAACTTGGATTCCTGAACAAGAAAAATGCCTCCTGTTTGTTTCTGCTGTGTTAAAGGAAACAGGACTTTTTGTATATTCTTTGAAAATAAAACAGGATTGTACTACAGAAATACCTGACATAATCACTTCTCCTAATGAAAACCACCCGGCAAAACCACCTCCATGGCTACAGTTTCAGCTGAATACAAGTAATATTATAAATAATGCGACATTCCTGAAGATATTACTGTGTTGCATTTAATGGACAGATGTGAGGAGTACTTTAGAGAAACAGGAGTTAGGGAAATGTTGGCACATTTCGATTATTTTCCTTTTTTTTTTTTTTGTAGAAGGACAAACATTGAATTTGGCTATACTGTGTATGTGTGGGGCCTAGATTTAAAAAAAAGCTTCATTCTTTCCTGAGTGAGAGAAGGAATAACATAGGACAGATATATTAGAAATCTAGCATATTTCACTTTTCATTTTCTCTTGTCAAATTCCCACCAAATAATTGGACGCATAGTATACATAGGTTATCTGGGCAAGTACTTACAAAATCCTTATTTATGCACATACATATTTGTCTGTGTAAATATATCTATATTCACTTTTTTATCAACTCTTCCCCAAATATTTATATGAACAAAAAACAGTTGCTTTAATGTCTGTGGAAAAGCCAACATAAAAAGAGTAAAACACAACTGGATAAAATTCACCAATTGGATTTAGCTACCATATTCTCAAATATATTTTTCCATTCTTCACCCAGCTGAGCTCTTCAAAATAGAAGGTAGCTCATTTGTACAGAAATACCTGGTGTTCTGGAGACTTACATTCTGTATTCCACAAAACTGATACTATAGAGGCAGGAAAAGTGACAGTACAAACTTCCCCACACAGCCCCCACCGGTATATACCTGTATATAGTGTTTGTCTTTTATATTCCACATTGACTGCTGCCTTATTACTTGTCATACCATTAACCATGATGTCCAAATACTCGAGGGTCAGAAAATAGTTCATCCCCATTCAGTCTCTGCCAGAGACCCCCAGTCACTATTGGGCTTCTCTATACTAAGCACTATAGAAACGTATAGGAAGACACAGCCCCTACCACAGTCTAAGATGACACAGCATATCTGAAGAGCGGGATACACACACACACACACACACACACACACACACACAATTGAACTGAATGTCACATAAAAAGGGAACTAGATATTCATCAGATATTGACAAATTCCCTAAGGGACCCGGATTAACTTTAAGTTTTGCAGAGGCTATGTATTTATAGGGGTGAGCAAAAAGTGCACAACTCAAAATTTAAGTTTTTCCATTTCATATGAACTCAAAAAGTGACAGAGACACACAACATTTGAGATGTGTGAAATCTATTGAAATTAAATGTCACATTTTAGTGAAAAAATTGCCATTTATTTTCAAATCGGTCACTAATTTTACACAGCCTTGATCAATTGGCTGAGCCACCCATCCTCCATATCTCTATTGTATTTATACAATCACTGGGCTAACTATCCATCTATTAGTAATGGGCAGTTTCTGGGCAGTAGCTTTTAAGATATCAATTCCTTTTCAGTTCATTCCTTTGATAGGTTGCCCCCACACAAGAGGGGCCCAGAAGAACACTACATGGCTCATCACCCAGCCAGCCACCAGGAATGCAGAGGGCTATATTTGGGACATCAATTAACATCCTACTATAGTTTCCTTATTTTAGTAGCTATCTATCAGTAGCCATTCTTAACAAGTTTTGCCACCCCGAGACAGAGCCTGCTCCAACTGAAGTACATGGTACAATCTGAGTTCAATGAGATCAGCTCTAAGTGTCTCATCTGCCATACTACCTGCTACCTTATTACTTGTCAGATTACTTGCTTTTTTTCTGCCATATTGATTTCTGCCTTATTATCTGCCATGTTAATTGTGTTTCATCTCCCATATTGACTGCTGCCTTTTTACCCACCAGAGTGTTTGTCTTTTATATTCCACATTGACTGCTGCCTTATTACTTGTCATACCATTATTTACCACTTTGTTTACTGCTGTCTTTCTACAGAATTGTTTGTTACTTTCCTATTCCTAATAATGATCAGCTGCCATCTGGCCTAACTCTACTATTTTTTACCTTTGCCCCCATGGTTACCTCATTTCTCCCTGCTCCTTCACTTTCATACTAGCCAAGTTTCCTACAGATCTGCACTGCGCTGCCTGCACTTATACTCCTTCAAGGTCTTTCTACACGTTCATCTCTCTCACCACCCTAACTGCTCCCTCCACACCACCTCTTCTGTTCCCCACCCCCTTCCTGCCCCTGCTGACTCCATGTCCTCCTTTTTAAAAAGTTTCTTTTTCTCAACTCAGACTCAGTACCTCGTTTTTCTCATGGATCCCATTTCACTGCAACATTTTCCTCTGAGTCTTTGTTTTGGCTACTAATAGAGCTGTGCAAATGTTTTCAAACTAGTAGTTTATTAACCAAAAATTCAATTTTGATTGACCCAAAATTATTAATATTTTACAGTTTTGACCAAAAATATTTGCCAAATAATTTTTTTCAGGCTCAGTTCAGAAGGGGACTTAGGCACCATTAACAAAATGGCTGGAATCTGAGGAGGAGGAGAAAGAAAAAATGCTCCCTTTATTAACGTTTAGCTCAGTGATTAGAGCGCTCATCTGAAATGGACTTTTTCAATTTGCCAAAAATATTGAACAATTCCAGATTCAGTTAGGGTCAAACCAATTTTTTATTTCAGTTTTTTAGAACTGCCAACAAAGGGGCGCAGGGGTGGGGGGAAATCAGCTATTCTCCTGGCTCTAGTCTCCTAAATAATAACAATCAAAACCAGGTGCACCTTTCGTGCCCACCCTCTCCATCTTCCATGTTCTTCATTGCCCTTTTCTGCTCCCTACAGGCTCTACACCAATCAACCTTAGTCCCATTCTGGCCTTTTGCCTACTTTTCAGCCCTTCAGTTGCTATTATGTTGTTTATCCTTTGTAGTATTTTGAGTTTTACAGTACACAGTTTAATCAGGCATTTAATACACAAAGAAAATAATAAAATGAAAATACTAAAAAAAAGCTAGTTCTGTGCATTGGTTACTCAAGATACAGTTAGAAGAAATTGTTATAAATATGGGAGATACTTCAACTACATCACAGCTATTTGTGAATCATTCGAATATTGCAAAACTAGTGTTCAGGAACATTCAACTGAATTATAAATTTTTATATGTTCAAAAATGATGATTGCAATGGCACTCTCACAAACAGGTTTTGGAGAAAGGCTGTTCATGAAAATATCTATATCTGCATGTGAACGAGGCTATTTGTCATTCACAATTTGTTATTCTCGTTTTTAAAACTATTCTTTCATCCTAACAATATCATAACATAACATGTGATTTAGGCAACTGATAGTCTATGGATAACAAACAGCAAAAAGCCAAAGGGACAGCTCATACACAATCTAGAGACTGAAATGTGCTTGAACAAATTATGGTACTCAAATAAATTTAAAACAAGATCTATCTGAGGACAAATAACCAGAAACAAGGTTACATTTATCAGATAACATATTGGCTATAAAATTATTCAACCAGATCTAGTCATTGTTCAAGATCATCAAGCTTTTTAAGTTAGTTTCTTGGGAGTCTAGCCTATATGGCCAGAGAAAATATTTTCTCGGATGACATACTTTTATCTGTGCATGTCAAGTGCTGCATGTCAAGAACAGGAAAGGATAACTTGGAATTAAGCTGGTGGTGGATGTCTCTTGAACAATGATGAGTTCCGTGTGATTATGAAATAATCTCAGTAGTAACATGGCAACTTACTACTACAGCTTGATGATAAATGGTCTTGGATAAACCAAGGTAGCTAGTGTATTTTTCAGATTGCTTTAAATGTATCTGGTTACCTTTCTTGGGATCAGTTGTTTCTTTCTTGATTGTTGTCAACGTTTAGCTTGGACTTTTGTCTCATCCTCTGATATTTGCTCTGAAATGACAGCTAGGCTTCAGGCAGTGCAAATTTTCACATCTCAAAAACTTTAGCAACATGGGGCGCCATTGGCCATTACATATGTTGTAGGATTGATTCCATGTGCTCAGTGCACAAGTATGATGGACATTTATTTTTGAACTTTAGATATTCATCGTTTTACCTAGATAGCACATGACTCTCTCTTGCACATTCTGTTATGTGGCGATATGATTATGATCTCATTTATATAGCGATGGAACCTCTGGAAGTCCTGACATGAAGTCTCATTGTCTGTTCTTTGTTAGCAATGCCAAGAAAATAGAAAGCTTTCCTTAAAAAAAAAAAAAAAGCGTCTGACGAAGTGGGTATTCACCCACGAAAGCTTATGCTCCAATACATCTGTTAGTCTTAAAGGTGCCACAGGACTCTGTTGCTTAAAAAAATGTTTCACAAAAGATGCCCTCTGTCTGCCCCCTCCCTTAACACCTATTCGGTCTCCAAAATGCTGCTAATAAACTGCTCTCCTTGTCCTGACACTATGTCATTCCCCTCGTTGAATTTCTCCATTGGCTTCTTGCATTCAGTCTCAAATTCAGTCTCCCCATTCTCACAATCTCACCTCCTTCATACTGTCTTATATGGTCAGAACTCTCTGCCACTGTGTGTGCCAAACTACCACTACCTCCTCATTCAAGTCCCTGGATTAAAACAACTACTTCCACCCAAGCTTTCAACAATAATCTGTGAAAAGGGAAAATATCTATACCAATTATCTGTTATCGGATAGATTATGTGTATGTAATGTATTATTTCTAAAGCCCTGGGTCTTCATCTGTGTTTGTAGAGCACCTAGTGCATTTCTGGTGCTCAGTGAATAATCCTAATGACAATAGTAGACTTGGTTTGTATATACACAGACAACTTTCTTTATAAACTCTATCATACACCTTTCAGGGGCATACAATTATGAATAATTCTTTGGGACCAATAGCATCTGTCTCTTTAGAATTGTTTTTCCAGACATCTGAACTCATGGGTCCTGTTGAAAAAATAAAACGGGTCTCATTTCTAATTTAATGAGCAGTATAGGGGACTCCTCTTTGAAGAAATCATATGTGCCTGTTCACTTAAACAGTTCCTTTGTTTAACCCATATGTCCAGTTTATGCAACAAGATTTATGTCACATTTTATAATTTCAGCTCATTTGATCCATTTACCAGTAATTAAATGTAGTTTAAATGGAGAGGAAGTCTCACACTATGATCAGACATTTAATAGGAATTACATGCAATCACTGCTATGATGTATTTAATCTCTATCAAGATGTCATGTATGTCATTTGTTCTCCTACATAAACCTTCTCATGTAGAGTACATGTTTTATTTTATCATGATTTACAAGCTTTTAGATTAGGATGTTACTTTCTATTTTATACACAATGACCTTTCCCTGGTTTTGGATACATACCAGCAATCACAGAGCCATGAAACAAGTATAGGGTTAGGATTCAGCAACTACTTAGTTTTAATCCCAGCTCTGTTGCACTGACTTCTGTGTGACCTTATGCAAGTAATTGCATCTCTGATTCAGTTTTCCCGTCTGTAAAATGCTTGCTTACTTACCTCGCATGACCAGTTTCCACTACCCCTTTCCTGCCCAAGGAGGAGGATGTGGAGAGGATTAATTAGCTAATGTTTAGAATAGATTTTGACCATGTAGTTCTGCAAGTATTTTTTTTATTTTTATTATTAATAGAACCATAAGTAACATACTGTAGCTCTTAAAATATAAAGCATAACAAATGACATTGTCACCATTTTATGGCTCCTAGACTCTAACAATGTTTTAATATATGCACGTGTCTAGCCATTTTCTGCTACAATTTTATTTTTATGGTCTGATAGTTTCATTTTCCATGCACAATGATGCCAACAGAAAATCTAGATTAGGAGATATGCCTGCATCCATTCATGGTCTTGTGCTCTCTGTCACATTGTGTGACAGGCAATAAACATAGTGTAAGGGCAGCAACTGAATTGATGGATACATTCACAAGTGATACTGGGTATGGCACAGGAGGATCATCATATTTATAGAATAAAATTTATATTTTAAGATAAAAAAGCCCATGACCAGTTTCACCTGCACCTTTGCTCCCAAAGCAATGGTGCTGCTTTGACAACAAGCTAATTGACAGCATGAGTTCAGGAAGATCAAGAAATTCCCTTTAATATGGCAGGTAACGGACTCAGGTATTCATCCACAGGGAAACTTAATTGGTCTAAACTTCCTTCAATCAAAATATCCTTAAGAACTTGAACTCAAAATAAAGTTTGACTTTAGGAGAAATCATATGCAAATGCACACAAAGGATGTGTGTTTTTAGTTCTCTCAGGCTCACATAGTCAAAGGCTTAGCCCTAGCCTAATCCCTTTTAGCTAAAAGCTCCTTTAGCTGGAGGCTCATCTGCCAGCTCTCCGTCAGTCCAGCAATTTCTCATGTCAGCTAGTGATGAGCAATTACTGACACATTAATCCTGTATCACTTCCTCACAGGACTGACCTTTGGCTGAGTTTCAATAGATTTAGATGAGATATATCCACTACTTGGGACTACCTGAGGGGGGGAAATGGAGGAACATAAAAAGACCGGGTTTTTTTTATCATGATTTGTCAAGATCAAAAGAGACATAATCATCATCACATTTTATAGTTCATATTTAAACGATAGAGCTTACTTCTGAAAACTAAAGAGAGCAAAAGCCTACTTTTACAAAGGCAGTTACATGCTGCTAACTAGTAAGAAACATCTGAATCACATCCAGTGATTATAATCGTAGAATTTCTATTAGCAACATCACTGGCATATTACCTCAGATTTGCAACTGTAGGTTGCTTTTGTTTTGTTTGATTGGTTGGAGTTTTGTTTGTTTGTTTTTAAGTTACAATATCAAGTTTTTAACTTGATGGCAAAATGGATCCTGGATCGAATTTCCAACTATCTAGCTTTTGAACTACTTTAAATGAAGAAATAAAAACAAGGTTTATTGTCCAAGGTGAACCTCATAAAATCATCTAATATTTCTAAGGGGAATGTGTCAACTTTGTTCCACTTTCTATTCTTATTAAAATGGTCAACACATGAGATAAGATTAGTGTTGTGCTAGACATGAAAATGAGATATCAAAAATTATACTGCCACATCCATTTTATAAAGTATAGTGCTTTGACCTTTTCAATATTCTGAAGTGTGATTGGTTTTCTATTCCTTCACTGCCAGTGAGGAAGGAGGAGAATGGCTGAGTAATCAACCTACATAAAAATGATAAGGTCAGATAATGGTACACATGGTTCTAGCTATAAAATTCTAAAGTCCCATTTTTGTACCAAAGACTAATATGGAAAAAATGTAAAAACCATGAATCAATTTTCAAAATAGTAATGAGAAAGATAAGTGTTACATTAGCCTTTTTTCACAGGGAAGGAAAATATGAGGGGGGACTGAGTCTTTATGCTGTACACCTGAAGTATGTGCTTCGAAATGTAAGCGCAGCACTGCAGCTGCTGTAAATCAGCACAGCACACCTGAAATAAAAAGAGGTGCATTGATTCACACTAGGAGCGATCTGGCCATGTCAGTGTGTATGATACGCAAACTCAATAAAATGCCCAGGGGAGGTCCGTCCATACAGGCGAACTAGGCGGTCGCCTAGGGTGCCACGTTAAATGGGGCTCCAAATTCGAGGAAAAAATCAAATTAAAAAAAATTAAAACAAACAAAAAAGATGAAAAAAATACAAATAAAATAATGAAGATGTCATTATTTCAACTCCCATGTGCGTACGGAGGGAATATAAATGATAATTCATTTCTCTACATTTCTGAGAATTTATTAATATGTCAAATCTTTTATTTACTGCAAAAATAAATAATATTTTAGAGAATTTTTTTCCAATTTGCCACGTAGGGTCAAGATGACACACTCCTCAATTTTGATGCAATAACTCAGCCACAATTAAACACATCCGCCAGCAGCTGGAGCTGCAATGCTGGTGACATCTAACTCGAGTATACATCAAGGTTGCTTAGCCGGAAATTCATGTAGAGTGGGGATATTCAACACACATCATTTCAACACATGTCACAACACATGTGGCCAAGGCTATGATAATGGGAGTAATATGAAGGGTAAAGACAATGGTGTGCAAAGGAGAATGATGGAAATCATAAGGCCTTTTTCGTTCCTTGCGGTGCATATTCTCTGAATTTGGTTGTCAATGATGCTGCTAGATGCTGTTTGGAGGCAAACAATTTCTTTGACTTGGTGCAACGTGTTTATGTGTTTTTCTCAGGCTCAACATGCTGTTGGGAGATTCTGACTGCCATGTGAATTCTCTAACTGTGAAACCACTTAGACAAGATGGGCGAGTCACATTGATGCTTTGAAGCCTCTTCGCTGTGAACTTGGAAACATTTATGATGCCCTAATTGAAATTTCTGATTATACTACCTTTACTGGATCTTCTGGCAATATGGCACATTCAGATGCAGAAGCTTTTGCAAATGGCCTTTCCAAGTTCAAATTTATGACTTCACTCATTTTGTGGTAGAATATCCTTTTCGAGATTAACCTCACAAGTAAGCAGCTTCAGGAAAAGAACTTGAACATACATTCTGCTATTCAAAAACTGCAGCAAACTAAAAATGTTCTGGAGGAATTCAGAAGTGATGAAACCTTGCTGAAGAAATAGACTTTCCGACAGAATTTGAACCAGAGCCAGTTTGCATTCAGCAAAAGAAACAGCAGTTTTCATATGGAGGATGAGACACACCCATTCAGAACCCAAAACAAAGGTTCAAAGTGAATTTCTACTTCGCAGTCCTTGATATTGCTATTCACTCAGTTGATGAAAGATTTCAACAGATGCAGCATCTAGAGTCAGTATTTGGCTTTCTATATGATATCCACAGCTTGCAAAAGAAAATAGCAAAACAGAGAATTTTGTTTAAAACTGGAGTCGGCATTGACTCATGAAAATTCAAAAGACATTGATGCTACAGATTTGTGTAGTGAGCTTCAGGCTTTTTCAAGATGACTTAAGAAACATTCCACTCCTGAAGAAGTACTGAAGTTTGTTTGTGAAAATAAACTCAGTTTTCCAAACATTTTTATAGCTCCACGCATTCTTTTAACTTTGCCAGTTTCCATAGCTAGTGGGGAACGTAGCTTCTCAAAGTTAAAATTCATAAAAACATATCTGCGTTCATCAATGGTGCAAGAGGGACTTGGACTTGCCACAATGTCAGTAGAGCATGAAATAACTAGAAAACTGGATCTAAAAGAACTAGTGACTAAATTTTCAAAACGTAAAGCAAGAAGTCATGTTTTAAGAGCACAGAGTGTTTTTTATTTGGAGTGTTTTGTAAATACAGGTTAAAGTTCACTGAAGAGTTTTCTTATTTCTTTCTATATTGGATGTGGTGGTAATGGCAGTTAAAGCAGGATAGCATAATGGATGATTTTGGATTTGTAATAAAATTATAATTAACATTAATGCATTTTTATTTAAAATCAGACTGAAATATCATCTAGCTGCCATATACAAATCTATTCTGAAAATTTCGTGTCTATTTTATCTGATCTCAAACATTGGTTGGACAGACAAACTTAATAATTAAGCCTCTGTTTAAAAAAATGCTTAAAAAACAAACATTAAAAGGAAAAAAGGGGCAAAATGTTTCCCAATTTATCAAAAACCTCAGCCTAGATCTGGCCTTGGGATTTGGGGGTGAGGGGCGCCAATTGCATGGTTCGCCTAGGGCGCCAGTTGCTGGCAGCTAGTCTAGGGCCTTCCCTGAAAATGCCTGTCATTAAAATTTCTTTTCAAGGTCAGTTACAGCTACAGACATTTTCCTCTGATCTCAAAACTTTTGGTATACCTCGAAGTCTGCTATGACTTCCAAGGAAAACAATCATACACTAATGATCTACCTAATCATAACTGGATAATGTATTAAATAATCATAGAAGGAAATGGAATTGCAACAGTTATTGTTTTCACAAATGCAATTAAAAGGCCATTTACCTGGTGTTTAAAAAAATGACTTGCTTATTCCCTAGAATATCCTTGCACATGCACCCTCTTTCTTGAAAAGATCTGTATGGCTCAGTGTTTCTATGGAGGATATTGCTATGATGCTCCAGTAGATGCAACTTTAATAAGTATCACAACATTGGAGGCTCCTTAAAGACTTATTCCTCAATACTGCACCAACTTACACAAGTGCTTAATTTTCAACTTAAGCATGTTCTTACATTTTTGCAGGATGAGGGCCTTATTTTCCTAGAAACTCAACAGAATTAATCTAATGTTTAAAAGCATATTTGGAAAAATAAGTTTAGATAGATTATTCTAACTTTAAAGAGAGACGATCCTACTGCAAAAAGCATTTGGTTATATCATACCTGAATGTTAAAATCATGTTTTTCAGAACTTTCCTTGCCCACTTAGACAATTATTAGAGATAGCCACTAATATTAAAAAACTTACTGATATATCAAAATGCAAATTCTGTGACAACCATTATCATAATATCATATAATACTTAGTCCTGCCATGAGTACAGGGGATTGGACTGGATGACCTCTTGAGGTCCCTCCCAGTCCTATGAGTCTAGGACAATAAAGTGTCATATCAAACACAGAATTATACTGTATCCGAGAGGAGAACAAGCTGAGTGAGAAGGGAGGATAGTTTATGAGCCACAACTTCAGCAATTAAAAGGGTAATATTGAAAACTCAATTCAGAGTAAATACTGTTTATACAAGTGCTCTTTTGTTTTAAGTTTCCCCAGTGTGCAAGTGCTCTTCAAAGCTGGTACAGTTGTGTACTGCATATAACTTTTTTTGTTTGTTTGATACAAGGGACTTCTTGGGTGAAAAAAAGTGCATTCTGCTGTAAAAAAAAAAAAATTACCTGAATTTAGCAGGTGTTCATTAATTGTAATTTACCTAAATGAATACACTTTAACAAGCAGAAAAATTGTAAGCATGTGTTCCTCTATCCTAAACCAAGGCTATATTGTTTTAATATTACAGGATGTATGTTGAAATATGCGTATTGACTGATCTCAGTATGTTTTAGAGTAGTTTATCATATTGACTAATGAAATTGTTTAATCATGCTTGAACTGAGAGGTGTGAAATGATTAAAGAAACAGAATAAGTAAATACAAATACAGAGAAAAAAAGAGTTTTCTGCTCAATGATCAAGTTACAATTTGCTTGAAAAGAGCATCAAAAAGCAGGAATATAAATTTGCACTGGCAGTAAAATATAGTGTTAGCAATATCTCAATTGTTGGTTAGCAAACTATTCATCGTAAACTCATGAGCATTCAGGTTCAAACCTCTCCCAGAATATGACCTGGCCCCTGTCTCAGCACATGGCACTGAATTGTAACATAAGAATGTGGAGACAGCTCATGAACTTCTTTCACATTGATGAGCAGCAACTTACCCGAGCAGCACCTGTGACTTGAATAGAATCAGTTGGGTGAGTAACTGCTTGAGGTTCATAATATGGCACTTCATTGAATTTAGCATTCTGTGCACAACCCCACTGTTTACTGAATTCATCTGCACGGTGGTCTCAACCCCACATGGTGACTACGACTGCTGAGTGCTAAATCTGCTGAAATTGCTTTGTGACAAAGTAATACCATATGCAGCCTCTCTCTTGTGCAAAATGAAATGTGCATTTGGGGAACTTACGTCTGCATAATCCATTTTCCTGTGAATAGAGCCCTAAGTTCTTAACCTGGATATATTACCTTCTATGTGAATCCCTGAACACACCAATTTTTAACTCAGACTTTATAATAACCAGTATTCCACAGTTTGATGACAAGTGTTCAATTTGTTATGCAATTTAAGTTGGCTGAAACATCAGTTAAATTTCACATATCTAAACATAGACTCCTCAGAGAAATAAAAGGCTTCTGGAAAGGTATTACTGTATCTCATGGGCCAGTACGGCCTGCAAAGAGTCAGGCAGATTCATTAAATATACCTTTGACTTCTATTAGAATTTCTTATGGAAGAGGGTTTCTCTAGCAGTTAACTTTATTTCTGATTCTTTTTCTTTTTTTATAAGAAAGAGTTCATGCTAGAGTTCACTATCTGAAGACTTTCTAGTTCTGGTGAGATGTCATTTTCAAAAATAATTGTTCTTTCCAATACTAAAATAGAAACAAAACACAGAATTTTCAGTACATGAGTTTGCAACTCCTAAGAGTGATAAAGGAGTGGAAGATAGTAGCCTTCATGTGACCCACTCTGTTAAGTGAGAAATCATGACCAATGCCATCAACCCAGTGACCAAACATCGATCAACGATCTCAGTTTTCAGAGCACCAACCAACAACAACAACAACTCAAGCTACCATAATTAACCACCTAAATGTAAAATTACAGTAGTTGTTCTAAATCAGCCACATGAAGAAGATGGTGATAAAGAGCAGTGAATTATGGCCCAAAGCTTGGATTGTTTGTATTAAAGTTTATGGAGTGACCTCAATTTAGGACATTTGTATTCAGGACAGCTCTTAAGCACAAGTGTAAGTGCTTTCCTGAATCAGAGCCCTAATCCCAATATGAATTTAATCAAGAACAGACTTGCAAATATCATTATGAGAGTGCTGTGTGTCACATGATCTGACATCAGCCTTCAAAATAAGAATGTAAATAAAATAAGTGTCTAACACAAATGTTTGATTCAAACTGGGTATTTATTTATTGTGTGTATGCCTTTGTACAGAAGACATTCTATGCACCAAGAAGCTTACATTCCCTGGGATAGATGATGACTTTACTCTCTCACCATGGTTAGAAGTCTAAAGCATCCCGTGTGTGTTACTGCTTGTGAATTCTTAGGGGTCCTCTAACTATCTAGGGAATATAGGGTACTATATGTTCCTTCTCATTGTCTCAATGAAACAAAAGAGTTTCATTCCGGTTCTTAAAGACCATTTGGGAGAGAGGAGACATCCCCAAAGACATTTTTTCTGGATTTATTCTTGCCCAATACCACTGAAAATATGCAGGGCAATAATAGCCTGAAAAGCCCTTAGCTTCCCAGAGATCCATGTGGGAATTCCAGGTAAGAGTGAGACCAGCTACAGGGTCTGGGGGAGGGTTGAACAGTCGGTGCTAAGAGACAGAGGTTGGACCCTTAGACAAATAGGGAAACAAGATTTCCCTTGAGGGCTCATTTTACCAAAACCCAAACTTACATGCAAACCAGGAACATGGGAACATAAGCCAACCAACTATTGCTGGTAGTGTTCTGATCACATAAGAAACAGGAAACACTTGCTGTGTTCAAGTGCCCAATCTATTTTTGTATTGTACCCCAACTGAGATCACTGTTTTTTTGTAATGTAGTAGATCCCTCTTAGCAAAGTCATTTTTCACAGAACTGCATAACTAGAGGGTTGCCATAACCCAGAGGTTCCCAAACTTGGTTCGCAGCTTGTTGAGGGTAAGCCCTTGGCGGGCCGCGAGACGCTTTGTTTACCTGAGCATCCACAGGTACAGCCGCTTGCAGCTCCCAGTGGCTGCGGTTCGCCGTTCCCGGCCAATGGGAGCTGCAGGAACAAAGTGTCTTGCGGCTCGCCAGGGACTTACCCTGAACAATCTGTGAACCAAGTTTGGGAACCCCTGCATACTCAGATCTGCAATTTATACATTGCAACACAACAAAAATATAAGTTTAAGTCCACTGTGACTTGTTCTTCTGTATAATAAAATAGCAATCTGCTTTGGCTGATACTGGTGTTGTGTAACCATAACCTAAGATTTGGATTTGTGTGGTTTTCACAGCAGGATTTTTTTCCTCATATACTTCAGAAAGAGTTCAGGAGAGAGTGTATCAATGATCATCATTAAAGTGTCAGTATATGCAAGCAAACACCACAAAGTTACCACAATTACTTCTTTTTCTACACATAGGAGGGAACTGTAGCATCTCCAATACCACCATGTGGTAACTGTTAGCAAAGGCCAATCTCCTAATGGCAATCACCCTTTAAATTCCAGTTACAACCCTTTGAAGAATGGTGGAGGATTAAGAAAGTAAGATGGGAGCTGTTACAGCCACATCCAGCAGTGTATTCTGGTAAATTCAGTTGATATCATTCACAGCTGATAGCAGAGTCAAGATAAAATCCTGGCCTACATTCGAAGATTTCTGCCTCAGAAGGTATTTGGTGCCTGGGTGCATGGTCAAGCTGCAAGAGCATTGACTGCTGGTGATACAAACCACCATAATTGTTCTATTTACAAATAAAACTAAGATGTTACCTGTTTTTCCAAAGCATGAGGAGCCTCCAACTACTCAATACATAAAGGATAACCTAAAGAACCCACAGGTAGACAAATATATCCACATATTGCAAGGTCTCCATAAGAACAATGGATGCTCTACTGCAGGGAAGTCCTGTTAGTTATGACCCAATTTTGGGGACTAATTATTTAATACTATCAGAGGTATCATTAGAGGCTAAATTTTGGGTTAGTTGCATGGTATATTTAACAGACAACCCCTGACTACTCTCCCCTGCGATTCCCTCTTCTTTAGCAAGATGGGAAAACATTTTAGCAGGATAACAGCATGAATAATGTATTGCAATATTAATACAACTTTCACTGGAAGCAAGTAACATTCTAGAACTAAAACATGCTTACATATTTCCATTTGCTAAATAAAGATTCATTAGACAGAAATATTTATCTAGTGCAATTCATTAGTTTACTAATTTCCCCCTTGTTGCATTTGTTATACAATGGTTTCCCCACAATTGTTGTGTTTATTACTGTTTGCTCATGATTTTCATGGCTGTCTTTTTTTCTTTCCTCACTGATAAAAATACAGATTTATGCTCCCAGAAGTCAATGGGAGTTGCAGCTGTGTTACTAAATGTAGAATTTGTTGCACTATATTTGTGTTTATTTTAGTGGAGTTTATTTTCCCCACAAATAGATCCAGACCATGATTTTTCACTGCATTTCATCTACACATAGTGGGTATAAACTGCTTCCAGTCTCATTTAGAAGCATTTTACACTCACTTTACAAAGGGGTACACTGACATTATTCAGCTTCCATTATAGGAAGGGGTGTTAAAGAGATACAGAGCACTCTTGTATGTGTAAACAATTAGTTAACAAAAAATGTGCAAATAGATGACATTCAAGAATATGTAGTATTGTTCCTGGGTTCTGTAGGCCCACCCAATAAAGTTTGTTATGGTGCACTGCAAATAGCTTCCTGTGCTGTTCTTTTAATAGGTATTATCAATGCAAATGTTGTACAAAAGATTGATAGGGATATTAGATGGCCCCATGTTGACATTTGAGCTAAATTATTTGCTTTTTACTGATTTTTGATGGGCCACAGAGAGTTGACCTAAATAAATTAAAGTAGTTCCATTTCCCATAAGTTTAATCTAACAAAGTTATCTTTCCCAAAGCAGAATAGAGGCAATGGGATAGAAAAGTCATAAGTTTAAATGTACCATAAAGAAATAAAACATTAACAATAAACAAAAATGCAAAGCTTGTTTGAACCCCACTATCCATATGGCTATACAAAGTGTCCTCCAGTGTGATATCAAGGAACATAAAAGCAATCCAAAGAGAGAACAGAAGAAGGAAAGTTAATTTGGAAACTACATTATTTTTTCAAGTTTTTTTTTTTTTTTTTTTAAATTAAAAAGTTCAAGTTTTATTTGTTGAAGGAATTTAGTGGATCCATGGATGGATATGAGGAAATCATTGTACTAACTTAAGCCAGACATAGTGTCACCACACAGAGCTCTGTCTGTGCAACTCAAATTTTGACTTTCAACCTACCCATTATTTCTCTCCTGGCTTACTGCTAATTATGCTGAATTTTGCCAAAAAGTTACCAAGAATGCGTGCCACAAGTATGGAAATAAAGATGAGACCAAACTATTTTCCTTCAACTAACCAATTTAGGAACCACTGCAAAACATTCTTCCACATTAAAGCCTTCCAACAACAAGAATGGCATTCTTAACATGAAGAACGAGAAGTACTTGTGGCACCTTAGAGACTAACAAATTTATTTGGGCATAAGCTTTCATGGGCTAAAACCCAGTTCATCAGATGCATGCAGTGGAGAATACAGTGGAAGACACACACACACACACACACACACACCCCGTTGACAAGAAGGTGTGAATAATAGTAGGGGGGAAATAGTTTTTAGTTTGTGTAATGACCCATCCACTCCCAGTCTTTATTCAAGCCTAATTTAATGGTGTCCAGTTTGCAAATTAATTCCAGTTCTGCAGTTTCTCATTGGAGTCTCTTTTGAATTTTTTGTTGTTGAACAATTGCAACTTTTAGGTCTGTAATTGAGTGTCCAGGGAGGTTGAAGTGTTCTCCGACTGGTTTTTGAATGTTATAATTCTTGACATCTGATTTGTGTACATTTATTCTTTTGCGTAGGGACTGTCCGGTTTGGCCAATGAACATGGCAGAGGGACATTGCTAACACATATCACATTGGTAGATGTGCAGGTGAACGAGCCCCTGATGGTGTGGCTGATGTGATTAGGTCCTATGATGGACCAGGAACAAACAACTCAACCACTAAATAAAATAAATAAAACCCAAGAAGAATATTATTTTTACTTCAAAAAGGGATGAGATTCTGGGAATTTTGAAGACTACTAGGGACTTCACTATTGCTGTTGATTTTATATAAAAGGCACTCAGATACTATGGTGATCTACCAATGGGAGATCTAATAAACCTACAAACAAAAGAAAGAATGTGACTAAGCATCAAAGCACTTAAGCATGTGAAATTTTATGCATGCAGTTTTGTTGTAGACTTGTTGGTCCCAGGATATTAGAGGGACAAGGTGGGTTAGGCAATCTCTTTTAGTGGAGAGAAACAAGCTTTTGAGAAGAAAGCTTAACTCTCAGCAACAGAGGTTTATCCACTAAAAGATGTTCTCACCCACCTTGTCCCTCTAACTTGAGACAACTCCCATGTTTAATTAGGTCTGTCCTGCACCACTAAAGTTAATGGGTGCAGGATGGGTCAATGGGACTACTCATATGGTTAAAGTTGTCCACGTGTTTAAGTGCTTCGCTGGATTGAGGCTAAAACATGGGGAAAATAGCCCAACGTAAACAATTTTTTATTGCTGAGCAAATGACCTTTCTCCCACAAAGATTTAAAAACATCTTAGAGCCAGATATACCAAGTTGTTCCACCTGTCAAGCGGAAGGTCTGTGGGTGTGAATGGTAGGGTACTGCAACTGTAAAATTTCAAAGTTTCATTTTGTTTGCAAACATTGTAGCATTTAATACTGATTGTTTACCAATTAATAATGCTCACTTTTATACACAGTTCTGTGCAAGTCAAAGGTTTTTTTCCCTTCAAGAAAAAAAAAGTCTTAGCATGTCAGAAAAATACATTTTCTTCACAAAATACCAAATTGAACATTTTTATAAGTCCACAGAGAAAAGTATTTTGTTTAATCAACAGAGCAATATTTCCTGGACATCTCCTCTCACTTAGGACTCCAGAGATGAAATGATAGTAAACTATCTTGCTACATCACCCACCTACTTGATGATAATGTTTACAATAAAGTGCACTCTATAAAAGTTTAAATGAACTGGCTGAGGACAAGGACACTTCTGGTGCCTAGAGAGTATATATGTTTTATTAAAGAATTGCCCACCGGTCACAACACTACAGTTACAAGTATGGCAGCATTTATATTATAAACTTTGTTTTTCCATTTCTTTTACAGCTTGTCCGTTTCAAATTCCATTTAGTTGAATGTGGGCATAGAAACAGACATTTTAAATGTAAATATGTTCTATCAGAAACGTTTCTTAAAACGACCAAGGTAAAAAGGTACAAAGGATTAAGTGGCAACCATTGAGGAGTCAAGCTGCAGACTAACACTAGTAATGGGGAGGAGTGTGAAATTGTGGCCGTTGAGGTCAGTGGCAAAACTCCCATTGGCTTCAATGGGGCCAGGATTTCAGTGAAGAACTAGCAGGCGGGCCCCACAAAGATTAGGTTATAGATGGCAAAGGGGTATCTGGATAATTTAAAAAATTGAGTCCCTTTCCAACAACCCTTCCTCCCCAGCACACAATGAGCTATATGATTTAACTACTCTATAGGTGAAAAATTTTCAGGCTATTATGCAATTTAATACTGTGGTTGTTTCCTTCCCTCCTCAGTCCCTAAGGAAAAAAAAAAAAAAAAAAAAAGAGTAGTTGAGCTAGTGAGAGAGGGGAGAAGACTGGGCCCTTGAACACAAGAGGAGAACTTCTCTTTAGTGGGTGAAAAGCAGGCTAGCCAGAGAAGCCTAATTTAAAGAGGGCAACTGAAGGTTTGGAGGAGCTCTATCCATAAATGGAGAGTTCCGGCAAAAGAAGTTAAGGAGGCTCCAGGAGACGTCATTGTAACTGTTGCTGTCTTACTGCAATACTGCTCAGCTACACAAGCAACGGTCTCTGTCCCTTATATTTTAGGATTGTCAACCCTCCGGGTTTGCCCTGGAGTCTTCAGGTATTAAAAATTAGTCTCCTGGAGACTGCTGTGAGAAACCTGGGAGAAAAGGTCAGAGAATTCTCAAAATGAATATTGAATGGCGATTGTGATTTCTCATCAGCTTCTTGTTAGTTTCATAGATTACTGGAGACTCTATACACCAGTCTGTATTTGAAATGTCAAATCAACACGCACTTGCCATATCTCAACCATCTTATTGGTATACAGATGCTGTGACTTATGTCTCTACGGTAAAGTCAGCGCTGTCTCAATGACCAAATGTAACTCCGGTTCGTGAGCAATAACAGCATTTTGCACTTTCAAAAGGAACAGATCAATTTTTCAGAATGGATGATTTCAGAGGAGACTCTTCAATAGCAGCTCTGAAAGCATTGTGAAAAGGAAAAAGTATGATTGTATTACAATGATGACTGGTGTAAGGACCCAGAATATAAAAACTAGCTTCACATGGTAGATGAATTGACACAATGTTTTGTGTCAAGCATTTTCCATTTAATATGAAGGGAGAAGAAGCCATTGCCATTCGTGCTGAATGTACAAAACACAAAGATGCTGTGAAAAAATCAGAAGTCAAAGACCTCAAATTACATTTTTTTTTTTTAAACAAAAAAAGGAAACACCTCAAGAAAATCTAGTGACAATTGAAAAAATAGGAGAAGTTTTCCTATAGTGTGATTCATCATTTAGGTTATTCTAGTCAAAGCTGCGATAACAAGTTGCTTCAACAGTTTTGACTTGATTCAGAAACTGAAAGAAGTGTCCTGGGGACATACAAAAGCATCTAGAATTACTGGAAGTGTTTTGGCACCAAAACCACAGCAACTTTAGTTAATGATCTTGAATTAGCGCTGATTTGAGGAGTCCATTCCAATAAAGTTTTTCCCTGTAACTGTTCTTTATTAAAAAAAAAAAAAAGAGCCACATTAGAAGAGATTGTCATCATACAAATAAAATAATGACAAGACTTGCTCCACTCATTTCAAACAATAAAGAAAACAGCCTTTGTATGAACTGTGTGTCAGCCTATTTAGCTGATAACACCTGCTAATTTTGGGAAACAGGTCAATTCACCATGAGCTGAAACAACTGAAGGACAGAATGATTCACGATGGATGCAAATACCATCTAAATTCACAACTGTGTTAGAAACAGCATGAAAGCTTTGAGGTTTTGAGGCTGAATCTCTTATTCTGAATCATAGTGAGGTCTCTTCCTCCACCAAGACAGAATCTCAGTTCATTTTTTGATTTTGTAGTAAGTGAGTATAAGAAACTTCTGCATCATGTCTGTCCCTTTTGCCTGCAATAGAATGAGCCTACAGTGCTGGCTTGCACTAAAGGCATATTTCATTTCAGGGGGGAAAGAAGAATATATCCAGTTATATGGGAAGAATTCAGTGAAGATGATCAGGTGTCTCTTCCTCTTCGTTGCATTTATTTCCTACATATCCTGATGGAAGCATTTTATCAATCACTCAAAAAAAAAAAAAAGTTTTATCAAGCATTCAAACTGTAAAATGTAACAATGCCAACTGTACAGAACTAGACTGTAATAGAAGCTCTTTATTCTAAATTACAGAAAATGAAAAAGGACAAGTTGTATGGGTGATCAGCTCAGGCTATTTTGTACAATGTCTCTCAGTGGAGTAGGAGAAAAACCTGAGGAAGAAACAGATCCGTGGTTGAGCTAATAAAAGCATGGGGACTACCCTCCCCTAGGCTTCACCTTCACCCCCAGCAGCTTTTCGGTGAATATTATGCAGTCAGAGGATGCTATATAGGCATAGGTTAGGTAGGCAGCTGCCTGGGGAGGCACAGCTGTCCATGGTGGCAGAGTCACGGCAAACTGGGGTATGATCTACTCCAAACTAGCCTGTCCCAGAACAGATTGTCAATGTGCACCCTGAGATGCATTAACTGTTCCTTAATGTGCTTTGATCATTCACACAGGTACAGAGGCCTCAGCACAGACCATGTGGCTGGAGGGCCTGGCCCAGCAGGAGTGCACAACCCAGCCCCTAATAGGCCCCTCATCCTTAGTCTTCTCCAGGGAGAGCGCGAGAAATGACCAAGTGGCCTGCCTGTCCCCATCTGCCCCCTGCCATAGATCTCCTACTGCTCTATGCTGCTGGAGCCTATTCCCCCCCGCCCACCAGCTGCCACAGGCCCATTTTCTCTGTATCCTAACCCCCTGCCCTAGTCTTCCTGCCCCCATTGTCTCCCTGTGTCCTAGACCATCTGCTACCCAGGGTCCTGCCCCACTGTACCATCATTCCCCTTCTCTAGGATCCTGTCCCATCTCCCCACTCTAGCTGCACCATGACCTGCTCGGTTTTCCTAGACCACCCACCTCCTCTGGCCCCTATGTCCGGTCTCCCCAGGGTCCCTGAAACCCTATCCCCACTGTGTGCTGACTCCTGTCCCCCATATTATCCCCCCAACACACTGTTCCACCCATGCACTCTAGGGTGCTCTTTGGATTGATGCTCAGCACTAGGGGAAAAGCCCAAATGTGTGTGGGGGCGGGGAGAGTGTAGATGAATCACAGTTCTTTTGGGGGTAAATCCCTAATGCAGGGCTCGGCAGGGCTGCTGGCTTCTGGCATAGCACACCCACTGGGGGTCCTTCCAGGGAAGCCTGTTAATGGAGGAGCACACTGCTCTATTTGCTGCTCTATTACCCCCAAAAGGGAATGGACTTTGGCGGGTCAGGAAACTGCAGGGGGTCACTTCTGTCTCTATAGGGTGTTGTTTTTGCTGTGTTTGTACTGTCTGAAAGGAGTCACTTAGGTCCCATACACCTTTATACTCAGACCAGGGCTGTAGCCAGGGTTAGCACCACAGTTCAATCCAGGCTGTGGGGCCAGATTTTCTGTTGGATCTTCAAAATAAGACAAGTTTGACTATGAAAAGTTAAGATATTTGGAAGGAGAAAACATTGAAGGAAAATCAGCCTGAAACTGATTTTCATGCATCCTCATACACTCTCCCTGATATATTCCCCACTTTGTCCACTAACAAACCACCATACACAAGTGTTATTGTATCCCATACCATACTAATTTGTCTTCCTATACTTGGTCAACTTGCAATACAGCGCTACTTTGGTGGTCTCAACACAGAGGCATGATAAATGTGTGTGGAATCAGCAAGCCAATAGGTATAACTGAAGGTGGCACCCTATTAACCCCTTCTCTGCACCCTCAACCCCCGCAAAACCTGGCTCTGCCACTGAAGCAGATAAGGCATTGTCACGTTGCATCACACACCTTGAGAAATGTTTCAAACAAATGTCAGTGCTCTCATTAGACAATGGATTGATATTGAGAAGTTTGCTGAAGTTCTTCAATCTCAAGGTGATTTTGACAAACTATGATGGCTGCTGCATTTTAAGCAAAAAAGAAGAAATAATTTCAAAGGAGCAAAAATTTTAATCAAAGATTGAAGTTTTCAAACATAACAGTGAAAACAGACATTTTCACACTCATATCTTTCACACTTGGAATTCCAATATCACATGTATACTATGAAAGGGTTTTCAGCTTAATGACTCAGCTTCAGAGCAGAGAAAAAAAAAGAAAAAGTGAAAGTGTTGTGAAAGCAGAGTTACCAGTGCAGCGGATACTCATGTCTTGTGCTGACTCTTATGAATATCAAAAAGTCTGCTGAGTTGCTGAAAGCAGCAAACAGCCAACTTACCTACTGGTTTAAGAAAAACTGGAACAAAGGCAACTACAGGAAATCCAACTTCCATAAAGTAAATACAATACCATTTTCTTTAAGTCTAAATAATGCATTTTTGCTGTATCAGTCTTTTGGCATCAGTATACGCCTTTGGTGTCAGTCTTTTAGTTATTTTAAGACAAAATACATGCACAAAAGTATCTTGAACCTTATCACCCTTGTAATAATGTGGACCTTATTTTTAAAACTGGTGATTTTTCAGTATTGTTTATTTTGTAACGTGTTTGAACTTTACATGCACATGAAAGATACACATTACTCCTTGATTTCCACTGGAGGTAAACTGCAGACAAACTGCTTGCTCCATAGAAAATGGAGTTTTGAAATAGCTAAGTCCTTAAAGCCATTGTGTCATGTGATGAAACCTCCCAGAATACATACAACCTGAGTATATGCCCACCAATTGTACCTTCCATACAGGGTGCAACCAATGTAGGGATTCTAAGATCATTCCTTTTATGGGCAATTTGGGAGGCAGTCACTTGTTTTACACAGACTCTTGCAATGGAAGAATAATGGATGAGGAACAGAAAAGCTTAAAGCTATGGACAAATGACTGTCCATTTAAAGCACAACATGCGCAAAAAGCAGTCAAACAACTGGGGCTTGTATTAGGAGGAAAACAAAAATCACTGTGCTCTTATCAGAGAGGCAGTTGATCACTTAGAGAACAAGAACATCACTCAATTAGAAGATGGTGAAATGTAACTGCTCCTGCTATTAAAGGTTTCCATGATTGTGGAACAAACCTGGCTGCTATAATGGGTCCTTTACAATCCCCTACCCAAGATTCTGATGCAGTAGCATAGCTGGGGGGTGGGAGGAGGAATTCAGCCAGGGCATTGTTATGGCACAGCAATACCCAGTTGCAGGCCCCTGGAAACAGTTGGCAGTCAGCAAAATTTAGAGCCACCTTTACACTGCTCTAATATAAAACTAACATCTCAGTCCTAAGCTGTGGCAAATTCTCTTCAGCTACAGCTCAAGATTGGGCCCTATCCATCCAACAAAGGGGTCCCATTTGACACAATGAATATCTGCCATATGTACCCCATAGCAAATCAGTACAGCTGTTTGGGTTTTGGTTTCTGGTCATCCATGTCAGTGAGAGAGGCATTTGTAATGAATTTACAATTTCTGCATACTCCATGGCTTCACCCTGTAAGATCACTGAATGAAAACATATAGATGACTACGTATGTTTTTATTCTGTTCAAGTATAGGTTGTATGGTACTGTACATATCTGCAATTCCTTTGTTAATTTGGAAATCACACTGATAATTTCTCCATGAATCCTGATGTTAAAGTGGAGGGTGTAGTAATATTGACTTTCTTAATTTCATTGTAGTTTTTAGCCTTCTAAATCAGCTAGAGGTCACTTTCAGAGCTACTGATTTTGTGGTGAAGCAAGCATCTCTTCAGATGGCATTGACTGGAGAGCGTAGCAGGCTAATACAGTATGTTTCATTGTTGTTCAAATTCTTATTGGCATGATGTATTTTTTTTTTCTATCTTTCATAGTAGAGATTGATTGCTGCAGAAAAGCAACTGCAGGAATCTCCAAGTAAAGGTAAAGCTGTCAAAAATAATCTAATCAATTTCAATAGATCAAAAACACCTTTCCAAACGTGACTGATGAGTTTTACAAGCAAACATTAAACATTCCCACTTAGAAATAACTCAGTGAAGCAGAATTCTTTATAGTTTGTTCTGTATTTGGTAGAATATTTGTTTATTTAACCCAGTAGATGGTTATAATAGAACAGTCAAACAATTACTTCACATAATGCTCTGCCTGATTAAATGTTTAGATGTTCTTGGCAAACAACAGGTGCAAATCCTGGTACAACCCCCCCTCCCTGATCCACCCATTATCTGTGGTATGGTTGGCCAGGTAAGATGGGGAAAACAGTACAGTTATGAGGCATAGGGGCAGGACAGCACACAGAGCTATCTGTACCCTTTATACACACATACCATACAACCATGCTTTGTGGGTCTCAGTCTGCCACAGTGTGAGAGACAGCTGAGGTACTTATTGTAAGAAGTATTATTTTCAGACATGATACAGAGTAATGTGCATCTCCTTGTACCAGCTTGAGGATGTTCAGTCATTCACCCATCTGGCCTTCTACATTACTGTCCCACTAGGGAAGGGTAGATCCTCTTCGGAATTTAAAGCTATGTGAGCCCAGACTTCGGAGGCTTCCCAGAACATACACTTAATTAAGTCCATCTTCCACATGTTGCTCCATCTGCACATCAATCAGGTCTAACTATTTTCTGGGCTGCACCGGCAAGCCCTGGGACCTACAGCAGAGTTTCTGGATGGCTGTTCCTGTGTTGATAGCAGAGTTAGCAGGTATTGCAATCATGATACCTTTGAGCGGAGAAGCCCTCTTAATGCTTGTTAAGATGCAGAGTAGCCTGTTAAAAGCTGTTAGCTTGCCATGTTGTAGCTGCCTCTGCTTCCAATGTACTAACCTGCATCTTTATAAGCACAGAGTCATTTTAAGCTAACTCAATTGAGCTAACGGGCCTGCTCAGTGGGACTACTCAGCTGAACAAACGTTTGCAGGATCGCACCCATTGCCTGTTAATATACAGCATGCTTGCCTGTAATACAAGTATTTGGTTAGCAATATAGGCATCAGTGCAGTTGAGACCAGTAAAACTTCCACACTTCTTTATTACAATACAATATCAATCCTCAAAAAGAACAGGGTTTGCTCTTTAGTCTTTCAGCGGGCAAGACATGGTTCAACTTCTCCAGGATATCTGTGGGGTGCTGGAACAATTTTTATAGTGGGGGTGCTGAGAGCTATTGAACCAAACTGTAAACCCTGTATAGAATGTAAATCACTTCAAGCCTTTGGGTGCAGCAGCACTCCCAGCACCCTAGTTCTAGCAACTATGTCTGTCTTACAAATAGAAAAATTGTAAAAAATTCATAAAGCAGAGAAACCAGAAAATGGGTCAGTGATGTATTAATTTTTCAACACAAGAATGTAATTCTCGTGCACATCCTTTCCAGGACCCCTTTGAAGTAAATAGCGGTAAAACTGGAATGAGTTTGCATTTGAAATCTGCATATTACAATTTTTAATGTTGCTGCATTTGAGTACAAAGAAAATTAATGAGTCTTTTAGAACTACACAATTTTATGTTTTGCTTTGAACATGCGGTTACATGGAGCAACAAGGTTTGTGCTAACCTAGTAGCAACAAGAAAGAGTAAGCAGCAGTGTCTCAATAGTTCAAAGGAATACCATGGGAGTTCTGCATCAAAACACAAAATCCCCATCCTTCATTACCATTGTCTTGAAACAGGCATTTGGGGGTAGGGGTGATTATGAGGAAGGGATTAGCTTCCTTTTTTTTTTAATTAATGTATACTTCTGAAACTCTGTAAACATCAGGATCAGACAAGTTTATGGAAAACATAACACCTTATTGGCAGCATGACCTTCAAAATGTCATCTACACTATAACAGTTCAAAGAATCTCCAGATTCATAAACTGCAGTGTGCTGCCTTTGACAACTTTATCAAATGTTTTTCTAACATGCTTTGGGAAGAAGGTTAATCTAGTCTCTCACTTTCAATAAAATACAAAGGAAGGGCTCATTCTACAGATCTAATTTAAATAATCCAAAATTATAGTCTAACTATACTATTGCTCTAACACTGGGATGTTTATGTTTCAACTAAAGGATCAAAGGAAATGTAAGTACATAAGGAAAAGAGATAGTTAGGTAGGGTTCAGGACTGTAGGGGAAATGAGCGTAATGTGCAATATTATATACTATATATATCTCTTACAAAGAATCCCAGATGGAGATTTAGTGGGAAATTTTTCCTCCTCATAATTTCTTCCCCAATAACATCCACCATAGTCTGCAATATTTTACATTTTGTTACAACACCACACCATGCAGAGAACAGGCAGATGACTCATAGATAAACCCACTCACTCTACAAGTCAATCTCACAGAAATTAAAATAGATATATTTGTATTCCCTTCCTCCCCCTCCCCCCCCACTCCCCACCTGCCCTTACAGGTGGGAAGCAACAGGATAAATGCAAAGAGTAATATAACTTGATTACAATTATTACCTGTAATCTAGCTCTGTCAAGCCTGAATTCTCCTCTCACTTACACTGGTGTAAAAAAGGAATAACGCAAATGAATTCCATGAATTTACACTAATGTATAAATGATGTAAGATCAGAACCAGGGTCCATATTTTCATCCCATCACTCAGCTTTTGAGAATCCCTACTTGCCCATTCACTCACAGAGTGGGTGATATTTTTGTACGGGCAAATAAAATACTACTTATTTGTTCATTATAGTCACAGTAGTACAAGAACTGTGACTAGATTTTGGGTCTCAGCCAGAAAATGTTCAAGATATTTTTTCCTACATACAAACATTACAGCATAGATACTTATATGTTCTCATTTACAAACAAAATATGTTAACTGTCATTAATAAACAGTATTACAGGACAAGTTTATCTCAGTACATTACTGTTGGGTTGAAGTTAATCTTCAGCTCCCAGGATTTTTTTTTTTTTTTTTTTAAACTTTCTGCTAAATATAACCCAAACCAAGTTTATATGTCATAACCTAATCTAAGAGATGAAGCCGTCTGTAGGTTTGATAGTGTAGTTCAGACTTCATTTCCATTTCTGCTTCCCTACTGAGACTTGTTCAGGGTGACAACTAATACCAGTTGTAGCAGTGCTTGGTTTTGTGATAAGGAAAGTTGCCAATTGGTAATGGAGAATAAACAGCCAACAGGTTTCACAGTCATCAACTATCACTTCATAACGACTTTTGTTCACTGTTATTCCACAACCGATCTATAGATGAAAGGCTCTGTAGGTCACTGAGAATCCCCTAGCCTTCCTCTTATTTTTTTTTCCACTGATGTCATCTGTTTAGTCTAAGAGATAGAACGAAGCTGTGTGTTACAACAACAGTGTATCATGGCTCAATGGTTGTTACTACACCATTGATATAGTGAACAAATAATCCATTTTGCACATTGAAAAACCTTGACCTGGATTCTGGTTTCAAATACATCATTGTAACTCCACCAGAGTCAATGACGTTACATCACGTAAACACGATGTAAGAAATCAGAATCCAGACCCCTTATTTGCATAAACTGCCAGCATAAATCTAAGTAAGACTGCAGTGAAGAACTATTGGCCAGAGTTGTGAACATAGGAGAAAAGCTTTTTAAAAGCTCAGCTTTCAGCCATTTGTTCACAGAAAGGGCAGCTGGTGCTCAAGTTTAAATATTAAGTATGGAAGCTGGCCAAATCTGCCCTTATTGCAAAGTAGGCTATACACAGTAGGTTGTACAAAATAAACGCTTAAATTTTAATGTCCGCTACAGATTTAATTATCAAACATAAAAGAATAACTTCCCCCCTCCTAGGTGGAACCATGCAAAATTCTCTCCGGCTTTACAATAAGAATCCTAGTTTGGACCTTCCATTGGCAAGGGGTAAATTTCTCCTTACCTCCTAAGCCATGCTCACAACAGTCTAAACTAAGTTTAAGTTCAGAGTCTCCTTTATTAGGCAAAAGTTTTCCCACTTGGTAGACTGAGAGCATTTGATTTCTTACTTATGAGTTGCTCATGTATCCTTGCATCACAGCCCTCCTTTCTATTTATATTTTACTGGATGAAATGTGCTGAATGTATGACCCAATACCCACTGGAAGAAACAGACTCCCACTGATTTCAGTGAGCTTTAGAACAGACCTCAAGAACTGGATTTTCCAGTGCCTTTAGTTCATGCAGTCATTTATACCTCTACAAAGGGAACATAAAATGCTACCTGTAAAAGAGCCCCCTGAGGTTTCTTCCCTAGATGGGGGAACCTGACCATATCAGTTACTGACACTGGGTGTCTCCAGCACAGGCCCCAGCTCCTTACAACTTGCAGAGATCCCTTGCAGGCCTTTTTAGGTCTCTCTGGCTTAGCTGTGAACTCCCAGGATCTCTGTAGAGTCAGGGTGAAGGTCTCCTGGCTGGAAATTCCCTCTGTGGCTCCAGGAATCCTTACAGCAGTCTCCTGCTTCAAACATTCCTTCCCAGGTCAGTGGTCAGAGGGCAGGGGTGTGGATAGGACAGTCAGAGGGTGGGGAACAGGGGTTGAATGGGGCCAGGGGTCCCAGGGGGGCAGTCAGGAAGGAGTAGGGGGTTGGATGGAGCAGTGGGGGGGCTGTCAGGGGACAGGGAGCGGGGGCTGTGTGGATGGGGCAGGGGTCCCGGGAGGGCCATCAGGGAACGGGTGGGGGTTGGTTGGGGCAGGAGTCCGGAGGGGGCTGTCAGAGGGCAAGAAGCAGGGAGGGGGTCAGATGGGGGCTGGGGCCAGGCCACGCCTGGCTGTTTGGGGAGGCACAGCCTCCCCTAACCAGTCCTCCATACAATTTCTGAAACCCAATGTGGCCCTCAGGCCAAAAAGTTTGCCTGCCCCGTGCTAACAGAAATAGCTTAAGGCTTGTTTCAGAGTTGTCCAGGCTATTGCTGTTTCTGCACGATTCATTTTTTTTAGCTCTAATCTTTCAAAATCCCTCACCTGTGTGGACAATTGGTCACTCAAGGTCACCCATATAGACAGATCATATAACATGTAAGACTGAAGGGGAGATACAAAAAGTTGAATCTCAACCCCCAGTCTTCAGGATCTCACAGTATGGTTGGGAGACTCCATGTTGCATGCATATATTACAATATTTTAGACTAAGGAAATCTTATTTCAGTGCCATAAAAACTTCTTTAGGTAAGTTTTCTTTTTAATTACTTTACTAAAAAAGTCTATCCATAAACTGCAAAGTTCATCCTTAAATCACTGGAAAACAGAACATACCATTTTCCTATTATTCTATGAAATCTCATTCAATATGGATGATTTTGTTTTGTGGAAAAATCCATGTCTATTTTCTCTAAATCCATAAATCAATGGATAGGTTAGAGGCTAATGACCATATTAATAGTGGAAGAGTTGGGGAAATGAGGATTGGGTGAGGTTTTTTGATTGCACATTCTCATCCAAAACAAAATGAGGATTGGTCTCTGAGGAAGAAAAAGAAAATCTGGAATCAGCCAAGGCTGCCCTGTTTTCCCAAATGCTTAGGCACGAAGGAAAGGAACTAAATACATCACAGTATTACCATTAAATGAATTATGCAGCACCTTTGATAGACAGGATTTGTAATTCTCTCTTTACAAAAAGAAAACACCCTCATATAGTTCTATTCCTATGATTATGTGGTGGTTATGCTGAAAATAAGTAACCCTTTACTGTTAAATATACACTCATATGGGATTGTATGAAATGAATATCTTTGCAGAACTCATTTTAGAGGCACATTTGCTTTAGGGCTGTGCTGATACTTCCACCATCAACCTTATTTTCAGAGGTTTATAATTTGGCCATAAACACTCAATTCAGATTGAAATCCAGTGTCAGGTAAAATGGACTTTATATTAATCTTTGTATTGTAGGTTTCTCCTGATTTGTTACTTTAGGATACTGAATATTTTAGAAAACTATCTTTAGATGATGATTAAAAAGTGAAATAAACCAATGCAAGCCAGAAGGATTCAGTCAAGACTAACACTCTGTACTCTATTTATATTGCCTTTTCTTTCAAACAGATGACTGAACGTTTCATACCAAACCATAATTTTGAGGGATTTATCTCCAAGGGTTCATGGTACCATGCCTCAGAAAATCCAGATAGCCTCTTTCTACAAATCTTTATCAGATTTACCAGGACAAAAGCTCCTTTTACAGAAGATTTATCTATACTGTATTAACAGATGTAACAGAAAACTATGAAAGGCTGGCATGGTAATCATGGAAGCTTGAAAGATGCGGTGAAACCTCTGCTTTTCTTGCTTCAGTCTAAGTCTTGGCAGCACTTATATAATATAAAGAAATCTTTGCTGCTTACACAGAGATCTCCAGGTGCTTCTCAAAGCATTACTCTTCTCATCTTACAAGTGGAGAAACTGAGGAACAGAGGGTGATATCACTTGTCCAAGCTTACACAGCAAATCAGTGGCGGAGAAAAGAGTAGAATTGAGTCTCCAGACTCTCAATCCATTGCCATCTCCACTGGACTATGCTGTCTCTTCATATGTGATTAGATTGTGGGATTTAATCAGACTTGGATAAGAGGCAGCACATAGCTGTGCCACACCAGGATGATCTCTGGGAACCATTGTTCTTCAGGAAATCACTGTGCCTCCCAAATCTCCCCATTACACTGGGAAGGAGGAGAAATATTATGCTTCACCTTTCTTGAGGTACATATGCTGCCCCGTCTCACACCCAGCCATGGCTCCAGTTCTACCCACTCACTGTCCATTCCCCCGCCCCCTGCTCAGGGATATGGGGAGCAGCATTGGGTACACAGTTCTTGTTCTCGTACTCACACCCAGAGCAAAGATTCAGGCTGTCCTATCAAAGTCACAAAGTGAAGCAGTGCTTGATCCGCTATGTGACCATGTCATGGCTAAGCAAAATAAAGCATACAATGAACCTTCCTCCCACTCTTAAACATTTGCCCCAACTTAAAGCAAACCCTCAAATAATTTTTTCCTGACATTTGGTTCCTTTCCGTCCCCCCCACCCCATCACAGTTCATTTTTCTGTGTCTGTCCTTCTGTATTCCAGCCATGCTAGGAAATGGAAGTGCTAAAATGCAGTGAGGTAAGCTATTCTCAAAGTATTTATGGGACGATTAGAAATAAGAACTACCCTAACTGTCAGCTATCCGGCCTAATTTTTTAAGTAATTGCAAGAAGCACTGCTCAAGAGTTCAGATTTAACTGTTTATCCAAACCAAAATTTTTCAAGTTCAACCACTGAGGTTTAACTACCATGAAGGTTATTTATCATAGGTACTTATATGGTCACTATTACCATAGTGTTATGTGGGGTGTAACCCACGCAAGTCCTGAGTGGGCTAAGGTGGTCCTGAGATGCCATTTAATATACTAGGATGGGGAGCCAGGCTTAACTGATCATGAAGCCCAGTTTGGCAGGAGCAGGCTGGTTTGTATAACAAGAGGAAGTTTGTGCAGAAAGGTGCTGCTGGGACACAGTTTGCAGTCAGAGTCTAGGAATAGAGAGGTAGTGAGGAGGAAGCCCAGGGGGGCAGAAAGGAAAACCTGGGATCCTAGCCAGACTAGGAGAAGGCTGGGAAGAAAATCTGGGCTGCAGGGGAAGGAAATGTCCCTAGGCACTGGATGACAGGGAAGGGTAGGACTGGGTGAGGGCTTTGAAAAATGAGTTAAGCCCTGAAAGAAGGCAAGGCTAGGAAAACTTATGGAAGAGGCCCCAACTAAAGGGGAAAGAAACAATAGAGAGGCTTGTGGGACAGAGCTTGTCCCTGAGCAACTGAGAAGGAGACTTCTAAAGCAAGCTTGGAAGAAGAGAGGTTCCAGAGAAGAAGACCTGACAGTCAGTGGTCCAGAAAGGGCTGGGCCTCCAGAGAGAAGGCCCTGGGAAGCACCCCTCTATGACAGAGTGAGAAGGAACTCTGCAGAGCCTGGGAGTGGGGTGAAGAGCATGAGTCTGAGGATTGATTCTGAGCAGAATAGAAGAGGTTTTTGTTCCTTTCTGTTGCAACATTACCCCATGCTCTGGGACCATCCCACCTCACACGGTCCTAGAGCCTGGGCTCCAGCCTGAGCCTGGAAGTCTACATAGCAATGAAACAGCCCTGCAGCCCGAGGCCCATGAGCCCGAGTCAGCTGGCACGGACCAGCCACAGGTTTTCCTTTGCTATGTAGACATATCCTCAGTGACTTGGCCATAGGGCCAAGCCAGAGAAGACCTGGTGAGAGCAGATGGCCAGCTGGAGGTTCTGGAGATGGGGCCCTTTTGCACCATGGCACCCTGACACAAGGGGGCACTAAAGGTGATGAGTACACAACCTTACACATAATATATGAGCACCTTACAATCTTAAATGTTTTATCCTCACAACATCCCCATGAGGTATGGAAGTACTGTTATCTCCATTTTACAGATGGGGAATTGAAGCAAAGAGAGACTAAGTGACTTACCCAGGGTCACACACACACAAAATCTGTAGTCCCCAAAATCTACTGTCCTAATAGCTAGACCAAATATCTATCTACCTACCTCTCAAGTAGTTCTATGGTGGGTACGTCTACATTGAAATGGGAAGTTGGCATAGCCATGCTAGCTTTATCTAGCTAGCACAAAAATAGTTAAAAATAACAGTGAAGATGTGACAGCATGGGCTTGCATGTCCCAGCACCACAAGTGTCCCAGATTCCCCAGAGTACTTGTGCAGGCTGTGCTGCTGTATCTACACTGCTATCTTTAGCTGTGCTACCTTAGCTGCTATCACACCTCAAATTGCAGTGTAGACATACCCAAGGCCCATCCTTGTCTCCGTGGAGTCAAAGGCCAAGCTCCCATTGATTTTAATGTGAGCAAGAGTAGTGTTTCTTTAACATACAAAAATCTAGACTAACATCAATCTCTAATCAGACCCCCCAAAAAGTACATGAATCAATGCACATAACATAAGGGCTAGATTAAGATGCACCTCCTATCTATGGATTCACAATCCATGTTTTCTTATTTTGAAAAAATTTCATGGAGTCCCTACTTCTGTGAATTATACAGAGCAAGCAAAACACATAGCCAAACATGCACATGATTTTGACAGGTCTCTTGTTCAGTTAGAATGGTTGAAATTCTCTTCTCATTTTATCACAAATATCAATCTAAAAAAAAATACAAGATTGAAACTTTTTTTTTCTGCATGTAAAATTTAGGACTTAGAACAGCCTTTAAAATAAAGGACTAGAATGGTCCTGGTTTTGTCAGTATTTTACATTTTTATTCTGAGAAATACAGATCTCTGAATAAACAGGCCTTGGCTTTCTTGTTCTTTTCATTACATTTATTGGGATAGTTGCTGCAGAGGAGATGTTATTTTCAAATTTCTTTTGCATGTGCAGCAAATGCCTGGGTGCCGTGCTGGGCACATACAAGCAGTGAATGTAAATTTAAATAAAGAAAGAAAAGTGGGGTTTATGATTTCCTCTGCAGAGCAGGAAATCTCATGAAGTATGAATATTTTGTATTGACATGTGAAAGGAAAGGCAAATCTTGAGACTGATGATGTCTGTGTAACTCTGCCAATGATTTGTATATGATCTAAGAGTGACAATTAAAACAATACCCTTATTCATTCAGTTTACACACTGATTCCTTAAAAAAAGGCTGTTTTGCCATTTTAAAAACCTCAGTTTGTGATCCTTTGTTACATTACATTAAATGCCATTTATTGTTTTAATCTGGGAGGCGGGGCGTTTATAAAACCAAATATATCCTGTATGTCTTACAATAAAATAAAGGGGGGCGAGGGATAAAGTAATGCATTGATTTCATGTCATGATTTCTTGCTTTGCACCAATCCTTACTGGACCCCTTCTGGGACTGGTTTGGGGCACTGCCAAGGGAGCAAAATTCTTCTGCAACAAAGCCTCATTATGACCAACCAACCCCAGGCCATTTCTGGGCCCTCAGTTATACAAGCTTTATTTATTAATACATTTTTCCATATCACATATAGAGCAGGGACTGTTAATTAGCATAAATTTTGCAGAATAAAAGAAATTTAAATTCCATAATCTAGCACTGCTACCTCACACAATATTGAAATTGACCTTCACCCCCTCCTGCCCAGATAGTGTTTATTTGTAACTCAGATGTACTCAGAAGCCACTAGCTACCATTGGACTGTGTCACGCCAGAGGGACCTCTGTAGTCATGTTGTTTCAGGGAATCGGTGCCAAGCCAGAGAGTTTGGCTCTGTAACATAACTTCACAGAATTTGGGGTGAGTTTAGAGATAGTGGTTTGCTTCTGTCAAGCTGTATGCAGTGGCTCAAGAGCATAGTACCAACCTCAGAGCAGATTGTTAAGAAGCAGGGCACAAACCCCAAACTGGTTGTGAGTTCTGAACTTAGATTTCACCAACCAAGCATCAAGTATGAACTCCTGAGAAGTTATAACAGCCTTAATATGGAGTCACAGACCAGTCACTTACCCCATGTCAATTATGTTTTAGATTGTACACCAAAGACAACACTTGTAGCTAATCCTATAATAAATTAATTAAAATTAACTAAGAAAAAGAAATGAGAGTTATTTACAAGGTTAAACCAGGTAAATGGACACTCACAAATAAGCCATGGTCTGGAGTTTCAAAATGTAATATAACTGCTGTAATATGCAGAGAGAGAGCGAGCGCTAACCGAGGCTAAATAGCTGGGTATCCCTTGCTTATGTTTCGAAATCTTGCCCTCCCAAAGTCCAAGCAGCATAGAGAGATCCAGTTTCTTGTCAGGGATTTTTATTCCCTTTCCCCAGAGTTCAAGTTGATGGGAGAAGTCCCCTCTTCATTGGTGTAGGGGGAGCAATCAACAGAGTCTTGTCATCTGATATTCTACAAAGGTTGCCTGGTGTGTATGGGCCTTCTGTTATTGGGCAGGAGATAACACCCCTTGTGACAAACAAGTATTTCACACTTGGTAAGGCTTCTCTTCTGACTGGTGGTTTCCAATTTCAGAACTGACATTTATACAGTTACAGAGCAAACATTTAAATATTACCTTATAACATGGGATACCAATATTATAAGTGAGATTGATGCATGCAGCAACTTACAAGCATTTCATAAAGTCTAAACACATTTTTATAAATCTAACAATACTAACACACAGGCAAGCCAGACTGGTTTCAAGCTGAGCATTTCTCAGTGTTCAGTTGAGGGCTTGGGTCCTGGCATGAGCTGGCACCTAGTCTCCCAGTGTCAGTTTCCACCCTATTTCTAAACAGCTGGATGCCCAAAGAGAGCAAGAGTGTTGTAGAGTAGGTTGGGTACACTGGAGGTGCAACTGGGAGTGCATTTTAGGCCATATCTAAACTACCATTTACATCAGCAAAACTTATGTCGGTCAGGTGTGTGAAAAAACATTCCCCTGAGTGACACAAGTTTCGCCAGCACAGCGCTATGTCAGTAGGATAGCATCTACCACCAACATCGCTACTGTCACTCATTGGGGGTGGTTTAATTTTGTTGATGGGAGAGCTCTCTCCCGTTAGCACAGAGCGGCTACATGGGAGATCTTACAGTGGGTCTCAGGTGTAGACATAGCCTCAGTGAATAGTAGACCTTGGCACATGCTGGGAAGCTCAGGGAATGATTTCTCCCACAGCATAAACCCTCCCAGTGCTCCTACTGGGATGGTATGACTCTGCGCTTCTTGGGTCAGCAACTGTCAAGCACAATTTGACTCTAGACAATTCTTTTTTGGGGACTGATGCACTTTTAGCACACACATCCTACAAAACCATGCAGAGTCATGTGTATTGAGGGACTACTCTAGAGATAATAGGTCAGCCTTTGTTTACTCTATTTTAATAAAAGACACTCAGGGTCCTACGAAAAAAATAACTGGATTCCTGCAGTCTTTTTGTGTGCCAAGGAAAACCTAATACAAGGTGGTAACTATGAGTAGAGAGTAAAAAAAGTGATCTATCAGACTTTAAACAAACGCTGCCTGAACTGTTGCATGAACAGCACCATATAACATCTAGTGATGAAGTGTTGCTTCCCGTTTACAATAAAAGCTTTAGATTTATATCATACCCATTCCCTTCTTCCCCCCCACCCCCCAATTTATCAAAATGGTGTAACCTTTTAATTTTAAAAAGGACAAAGACAACATTTTTAAAATGTTACACAAAATGATAGACATTTATTCTGTTAATGTGTATGGCAGAATAAACTGGGAATCCAAGATGGCAAGCAGACAGCCTTCAGTAGTGTGCTGCTTTCAGTTGCTCTATTTTAATTGGAAGTTTGATTCTTTTGACTAGGTTATCATATGGTAATAGTTTTGGGGAAGATGACCTGATATGTAAACTCCCTGGATCTGACACAAATTCTACACAAGTGCTACTCAAACTTGTACTTGCACCTTCAAGACCCTGAATAACACCAACCTGTATTTTGAATCTCACATCTGTCCCATTTTGCTCAATACCAGTGATGCCATTCCCAATGCCCCCTTCATGTTCTTAATTTCACATCTTCCTAAATTCTTCCATGTTTGGATCAATCTGGTAACCCCAGTATGCCAGATTCCCTCCTTACTCAAATCCTTCCTAATGATTCAAAACTTCTATCAGGCGCACGAACACTGACGTATGTATTTTGAATGTCCTCTTCGCCCCAACATAATAGAAGAGGAAAAGTAAATGAAGGAGAGAAGGAAGACATAAAAGGAGAAACAGTGGTAACTTCACCACATGTAATAAATCTTACTCTTCCCCCTCTCCTTTTCTCTTTTCTTCCTCTTACTATTGCGCAATCTCTCTCTCTTTCATTGAATCACATCTAATGTGATATTATAATCTCCTAGGAGCAAGGATTATGTTGTAGTTGTTCTCTAATGCATGCATCATAAATTAGTTTCTATATAGATAATACTTCATAAAAGTTTAGACACTGTTATTCTAGCTGTAATGGAGAGACTGTTGATTTAAGAGGGCAAGACTCTGAAAGGCAACCTGAAGACTTTGAGAAAACTGCATACTCTGAGTCACAGTTTTCCATAATGGCTAAATCAATGTACAGGGTGCTATTTGACTGGAGAGTATGGACAAGGACAATGGGATGTTGAATTGGTAATTGGTTTTATTTATATATATATATATATGGTGCTCATCATTCAGGCACTTGGATGCCTTGCATCAATATAACAAACAGTAGAATATGTTGTTAATTATTAATTATTATTATATATTATATGTATTACTGCAGTGCCCATGAGCGCCACTCATGGCCAAGCACCCCATTATGCTAGGCACTGTACAAACATAGAAAAAAGACAAGTTCTGCCCCACAGAGCTTTGTCCCATTACCAATTCTTGCTGTTTTATTATTTAAAAAGTCAATGAAACACCAGGCTAACCACTTAGGATCACTAAACATGGATGCCGACTGACCACAAGAGACAGCAGATACCTGCGCCATCTCCTGAGGTTCAAAAATATGATATTACTGGTGGGTTTCATGAGATGGAAGGAAAGCACAGGTTCTCTTTCACACACACCTTTTTCTTTTTTTAATTAAAGGATCATGAATGTGCGGGTTGTCTACAATTTTGGATTTCCTCTGCAGTGTATCGATACATACCATTTTGGTAAGGTCACTCATGCAACAGCCTGCATAAGACCAGAGGAATATGCCACTGATACTATGAGGCGACTATTGTTGAAACTGGCATGTAAGTCTAGTTTTTAAAGTTCAAGGGTTTTATATTATCTGGATTTTCTTTAGTTCTTTCATATTATTTAGAGAGCATTTATGACTGTAAAATAAACCAGTGGAGTTATGCCTGTTTATACTAACTAAGGATCTGGCTATAAGTCTGAAATATATTTGACTCTGTCATTACAGGATGAGGGTTTCCTGTGGAGACCAGATGTACAATATACATCTTTTCTTATAAACAGATATTGTAGAGTTTCTAAGAATAATAATGACTCTATCCAAAAGGAATGAGACAGCTTCAGATCTTTTACCCTTCAAACACAGATATTTTTCCCCCGGTTAGATTTTTTGTTTCTGTTTTCTGGATGCTACTAAATTGGTGTGATAGAGCATATAGAATATTAAAAGTACTTTATCAGTGTAATTGTCATACATGACTACTTCTGTCCAGGGGGGTGCGACAAGAGAATGAAAGAGATGGGAGTCACAGCGTGCTAATGAATTATTTTTGCAATTGAGGAGAGTCTCAGAGAATAGTTCTATAGCTTTAAAATACTAGAGCAGCTAACAGAGTGAAACAGGAAAAAGGGGCTGGGAGAAATTTCAAGAACGATTCAAGCTGTGTAACTTGTGAACTTAAAGACCATTTTTGAGCCACTTTAATCTATCTTGCCTTCCTAATCCTGCATTGGTCAAAGCAAGTGAAAATTAATTTGATATTCCCCACCTACAATAACTTTTCATTTGTTCACACCACAAAATGGCCACATAACTTGCAGAGTTGATATTCTGCATGAGAGAGGCCTAGGATTAGAATAGCAGAGGTGCTGCAGGTTAGCACTGATATATGTTTTAGAAGAATTTTATGGAGAGGTTTGCACAGCAGCTCATACATACAGGATGGTTAATTTATTAGCCCTTTGCTTTCAGGAGCCATATGTTCACTTACAGTTTTAACAGAAAAATTCTGCTCATACAGAAAACTTACTAAGGGCAATGAATGCATTTCTTGCTGAAATGTAGATTCTTCTGAATTACTCACATCTATAACTAACTGAAAATGTTATAAGCCCTAATTTAGTAAAACCCATAGGCACATTGTGACGGGTTCAGTCACAGTTTCCTGTAGGACTGGCACCTGATGTGCTGAGACTACCTCTGAGCCCATTTTCCCTGCCAGCTTCAGACTTCAGAACCCTGCTTCGTGAGCCAGACACACTAGCCTGCTGCAAACACAGACTCAGGTCCCCCAAAAGCTGCAGACTTAACTGAAAACAGCTTAATTGCTCCTTTCCCTAGCACCCAGACACCCAGGTCCCAATGGGATCCAAACCCCAAATAAATCCATTTTACTCTGTTTATACAGGATAAACTCATAAATTGTCCGCCTTCTATAACACTAATAGAGAGATATGCACAGCTGTTTGCTCCCCCAGGTATTAATTATTTACTCTAGGTTAATTCATAAGCAGAAGTGATTTTATTAAATACAAAAAGTAGGATTTAAGTGGTTCCAAGTAATAGCAGACAGAACAAAGTAGATTACCAAGCAAAATAAAACAAAACTTGCAAGTCTAAGCCTAATACATTAAGAAACTGATTACAGATGAAATCTCACACTCAGAGATGTTCCAATAAGCTTCTTTCACAGACTAGACTCCTTTCTAGTCTGGGCCCAATCCTTTCCCCTGATGCAGTCCTTGTTCCAGCTCAGATGGTAGCTAGGGTAGGGTTACCATTCGCCCGGATTCTCCCGGACATGTCCGGCTTTTTAGGTTAAAAATAGCATCCGGGGGGGGGGGGAGATTTGTAAATATCTTTAAATGTCTGGCATTCTCCCCCACCCTGCAGAGCACGGCATGGGTGATTAGGGTGGCCAGCTGGATTGAGCCACTAGCATGGGTTTCTAGCAGCCAGAGCCTCTCCTCCCCTTCCCCTCTCCACTCCCCTGCAGCTTCAAATCACTGGCCAGGCGGCCTCTGGCAGCCTCCAGCAGCTCTAGAGCTCCTCCCTCCTCCTTCCCCTCCGCTGCTGCCCAGCGTGCCGCTCCTTGGGGAGAGCCAGGGCACGGCTGTTCTAACCTGCTTTTGCAGGGGGGAGAGAACCGCCCCGCAGCAGGGAAAACAGAGTTTAGCTCCTGTCTGGAGCCCAGGTGTCCGTTTCCTCGCGGGGCGCTGGTCATGCCCTTGCTGGAACGGAGCGGGGGCAAGGGGAGGGTGACTGCGGGGTACTTGACCAATGGAAAGGATGCCTGGCAGCAGTAGCCATGCCCAGCCTGGTGCTGGGCACTGGTAAATAGATTTTGGGGAAGATTTAAAAAACAAAGCCCCAGACAGATGATGATTAGAGGCCTTGGAGAGTCCCCCCCTTAATATCTTCTGAAGTCTCCCCACCCCCAGGCCCTCTGAGCCAATAGTGGCTGTGTCCAGATGCCCCCTGGAGTGTGCTGCGGAGCAGCACGGTAAGGGAGCTGGGGGTTGGAGAAAGGGCAGGGGGGTTCTGGAGGGGGCAGTCAAGGGACAGGAAGTAGGGGGGTTGGAAGTTCAGGGGGGCTTGTCAGGGAGTAGGGGTGTGGAGAGTGGCTGGAGCAGTCAGGGGACAGGGAGCAGGGGAGTAGATGGGTTGGAGGTTCTGGGGGAGGCAGTCAGGGCACAGAGAGTGGTTAGATGCGCGTAGGAGTCCCGGGGGTCTGTCTGGGGGCGGGGGTGTGGATAAGGTCCTAGGGGAGCAGTTACGGTGGGGAGGTCTCAGGAGGGGGCAGTCAGGGGACAAGGAGCTGGGGGGGGGGTTGGGGATTCTGAGAGGGGCAGTCAGGGGGTGGGAAGTGGGAGGGAGTGGATGAGGACAGGGTGGGGGCAGGGCTAGGGCATCCTCTTTTTTGATTGTTGAAATATGGTAAACCTAACCTAGGGGATTTCTCATGACTGCAGCCCCTTTGTTCTGTTCCACCCTCCTAATATAGCTTTGGCATAAGGCGGGACTCATCCCTCCTTCTAAAAGGAAAAGAGCCAGGTTTAAGATGGATTCCAGTACCAGGTGACATGGTCACATGTCCTGGGAGACCCCAAGCCTTCATTCTTCCTGGCCTGACTCACAGCAAGGCTTTCAAGTAAACAGAGCCATTTACAACTAATTGTCTTAGTTGATGGGAGACATCAAGATTCTAAATGACCATTAATGGCCCACACTTTGCATAATTACAATAGGACCTCAGAGTTATATTTCATATTTCTAGTTTCAGATACAAGAAGGATACATTTATAGAAATTGGATGACCACACTCAGTAGATTATAAGCTTTATAAGGATACCTTACAAGAGACCTTTTGCATGAAGCATATTCCAGTTATAGTCACACTCATTAGCATATTTTCATAAAATCATATGGAGTGCAATGTCACACACATAATGAACTTAATCACAGTTCCTTAAAATTAAGGATGTGCTTAAATTCTTGGCTAAATTAGCACTATAAGTGGCAGAAGAAAATAAGGGATTGTAACTACAGGTTTTTTGGTAGAACAGTAGATTAAAAGCAGTATCAACTTAATAATGGCACAAAATGTAAGATTTCATAAAGAGGATGTTACACCATGAAGATATATTTTATAGTCATATAGCATGGCTGGTACTCACCACCAAGGCGCCTCCTGTTGGTCATCTGGGAATTAGCTCAGTTCCAGCCTCGGAGCACTTCCTGCTGGCCAGTGTTTTCTTACCAGTGCCTGCTTCCTCCTAGTCTCCACCACTTATAGCACTTCAGGCCCCAAGTCCCTCCTGGGACCCCGGTACCCCTGACCTTGGGGTGCTGCCCCACAGCAGTGCCCCACACTCTGGGTCTCCCCTCCCCTAAGCCCATCTCGCCTCAGTGACCCTCTGCCAGTCCTCATCTAGCCCACTCCTTCAGGAGGGAACTGCGGTCTGAAGTGGCCACTCATCATCAGCAAGGGGGTTTCTGCCTTTCCAGCCCCAGCTCCCTCCCTCCAGCCTTAGTACCTCCCCTGGCCTTTAGCAAGGCCTCAGCCTGGAGACTCACCAGGCCAGAGCTCCTCAGCTCTGCCTGCCTTTCCCCAGCCCTGTTCTGCCTCAGGTACCCTGCTTGGTCTCCCAAGCAGCCTAGTCCTCTCTGCTCCTCATCTGGAGCAAGAGTCTTCTCTCATTCGCTCAGCCTGCCTTTTTTATCAGGGTCAGCTGGACCCTAATTGGGTGTGGCCACACCTGTGGCTGTTTACCCAACCAGCCTCCCCTGACTGCTCTTAACCCCTTCCTAACCAGAGCGGGGTGACCGCCCCGCTAGAAGTCATTACAAAAGAGGTTGGAACATAATATATATAGAAAGTTTTTCATTATTGTTTTGAAATTCAAAGGCTAAATTGTTCCTATAGTAGCCCCGGGAAGCTCTGTGATCCAGAGACACTCATCTGAGGTATAATTACCTCCCTGCTTCCCCCTGGTTCCATTGAAGAATAATTTGTCCCTGGCCTAGGCCAGCAGCAAATTATAATATCCCATGCCAGTCAGTGGGTGGAACCTTAGGCCTGGCTTATACTTGGGGGCGGGATCGATCTAAGTTACACAACTTCAGCTATGTGAATAATGTAGCTGAAGTCTACGTACTTAGATCTACTTACCACGGTGTCTTCACTGTGGTAAGTCAACGGATGACACTCTCCCGTCATCTCCGCCTGCGCCTCTCACCCTGGTGGAGTACCGGAGTCGACGGGAGAGTGCTCAGCGGTCAATTTATCGCATCTAAATTGGATGTGATAAATCAACCCCTACCGGATCGATCGCTGCCTGTCAATCCAACGAGTAATGTAGACAAGCCCTTAGACTTGCTCATTCCCTAGGACTCTTCATCCACACCCCAAAAACTTGTTCTTCAGGAATATACCTGCACACCTCTTGTCTGGGTCCAAGTAGAACAGTCAGGAATGTCAAGGGGTTCTTATTTCCTGAAAGTATGTAGTCCATGTCACAATCTAGCTGAAAGAAGATTGGGATTTTTAATTTAAATAGGTTTCAGAGTAGCAGCCGTGTTAGTCTGTATCCGCAAAAAGAACAGGAGTACTTGTGGCACCTTAAAGACTAACAAATTTATTAGAGCATAAGCTTTTGTGGACTACAGCCCACTTCTTCGGATGCATATTAATTTAAATAGGCAATGGTATTGTGAACTCAAACACAGAAAGCAAATATATTAACAGACATGACACTCCTCAGTTTAGTTTCATGGTCCAAGCTGCAGAAAATGCAAAAGGGAGTTGTTATCAGTAAACTCCTTTAACTCTCACTGCCCTTTGGGATAATTAGCATGTTCCAGAATTAACTGCATATTGTATGAAATAGAGTTTATTTAAATGATGGGATAATGGGTAGCTTATATATTAACACTCCTCCTCTTGTCATCATACAAGCTATTCTACTATGCAGGTAGTTCAAAGTAAGTTTCTGTATCCTGAAATTTGGAAAGGACTTCATAAACACACTGTATGCCATAAAAGGCATGTAATAATTTTAAAGACTTTGATGCTAATTGGGCTTTATATTGTTATAGTGCTCATACATTAAACTCACTGAGTATTTAATTAATACAATTTGTAATTATTATTCTGGAATAGGGATCTAATTGTACTTTACAAAACCCAGTTCCCACTTAATCCATTTATACTGATGTAGTTGCCACTGGCTTATATGGATCATTGGGGCATTTGGTTGTAAAGATCAGACTGGATATGATTTCTTTGGTTTACTGTGATATTTTCAAAAGTAGTAAATAATTGTGCAGCTTGAATTACAGGAGCCAGTTAAAGCCATTGTAAATTGGTTGACTAGCTAGGAGAATTCATGGTTTTTCTAAAATGGAAACTTCACTACTATGCATATGCCTTATTTGGGAAGTTCAATGTTGAATGGATCTACCTGTAGTGATCCTTTGGATGTTACAGTCAAAAGAGGGATTGCCAAGATTGATTCTGAACATAGAATTCACTTTATATGATGTATTATTGAATGACTATGTATGTATATATCTGGAAATTTGACAAAAATGTATTCTTAAGTGAAAATTAAAGAGGGGAAATTGCCAACCTAAGTTCTTAAATAAACCATCAGTCCCTGTTGATATGTAGATGAATTGGTTTAAAAGCAGACAGGGGACATCTGATCCACAAAAGAGTAGTGGCCAGACACATAATAGAGAGGACCTAATTGTTCTCAAGGGGAAGGTGTACTGATAACACTGTTCTTATTGTCCATTACCCTCCACAGTAATAATGGCCAGAGAAGATAAGATTCATAAACACTGTATTAAGTTATAATAGAATCAATGCATTCACTACTACAGATGATTTGTTACTGTTTGTATTCACATTAACTGAAATAACTCCTTTTTCATCATAAAATTGCTTTGTACAGTTTTGATATTTTCCTTCTTCTAATTTAGATTATTTGGGTTTTCAGAATTTCTAGTTCCTATCTTGCTTTAATTCCAAGTTAATCAGCTCACCAATCTACAGTAAAATCAAAGCACCTGCTTTTCATTCATTTAAAATCCCTTAAGAGGCATATTTCAATCACATTTAATGGGTACTGCTGCTACTCGCTGCCTTGTGTTGGGCTTCTCTTTTAAAAACTGGCAAGAGCTCATTTCAGAGACCCAGTTACCATAGAATTCAAAGTAAAGGATTAAATACAAACAGTCCCCACATGACTTGATCATTGCCTAAAATAATGTACACTCCGAATATTTTAGAGATTAAGTTTGCTTTGAAGATTTTTTAATTCAAAACTTTCAAGGACAGGAAGAGGTAAATTAATTCCTAAAGTGGTGAAAATAACACTTTGAAAGTGGAACTGCGATCAGCCTCTACGCTAGAAAAGGTATTTATAAATTGCATTAAGTTGTGTGTGCATGCACACACACACACAGTGCATGCTGACAGACATAATATTGCTTGGAGGATTTTCAGACTGGATGGAACTCAATTCTTGATTCAGTGCAACAATTTTCTTTTCACCATTTTTCTCCTCTCCTTGGCAGTGAGTAGAAAATTGAAAACTTGCCCCACCTTCCTCAAGTCTTATAGTGATTAATAGTTCCTGCATCAGATGCAGGGTTAGGAAAGTAGGCTTTAAAAAATCAACAGTCAGCACAGAAGGAGAGCTTCCTAGCCGCAATAAAAACAACACTGCATTTCATTTCCCAACCAAGAAACACTGGGAAACCAATTTTATTAAAACTGTGGAAAAGCTATAACTATACATTGCAAACCACATCCACTGCCAGGAGTCCTGGTGAAGATAAATATGCTGAAAGATAAAAGGAGTTGTGTGTTATCAAGAATGTGATTATAATAAAATTAAATATATTTGGAGTGTCAGTATAGTTTTAAGCATAAAAGAACTCCTTCTATATCATGTATGGTGGAAGACCACATAGAAAACTCTCAAGCACTCCTCACTAAGGGCCTGATCCACAGCCCAGTGAAATCAGTTGGAAAATCTCCATTGACTTAAATAGACTTCAATTACAGGAGCCATTTAAAGCAATTGTAAATTGATTGACTGGCTAGCAGAATTCAATAGGCTTTGAGTCAGGCCCTGAGTTGACTGCTCTGATCCTCTTTGGAGTTATGACCCCAGCAACCACTCAGTGCCAACTAGCAGAGGGTCCCCTCAGGCCTGATACACTTATTAGTCCAACACACTGTCACAACATATATTCCATGGTGTCATGTAAGGTATTATATGTAAACTAGTGGCACACTGGTCCCAAAAATCATTCCTTGATGTATGTACAGACTGTATGCAATGAGTTAACGATATGTGCTGGAAATACATCTTTAAAATGTGTTTGAGAGGCAGAGCATGAACCCAACCTGCCTTAGACAAAGGAACGTGTATTTACCTGTCTTACCAGTTTGGTTACAGGCAGAGGACAATAGAAGTACACTTACGTGTAAGGTAAACAAAGCCGTCAAGCTAGACAAGTGGGGAAGAAAACTGTTTAACAATCAGGCCAGAGGACAGAATATGCACCTCAGGAAGACTTCCTGGCTCTTGACACAGAGACAATAGACTTTGGGTAATACAAGTGGGACAGGCAAGAGATGCCGGTAACTTGATATAAGTAAGAAAACTGCTTAGGCGATGACTGTAACTTGCTAAAATTAAGTTTTAGTCACTAGAAAGAGTGTTTTGTTCTGTTTTCTTTATTACCATACTGTTTGTTTTATTCTTGCTTAGTATAACTTAAATCTCCATTTTGGCTAATAAACTTAGCAGCAGCAAAGCTCGGACCTGCTAAGGGAGGGTAGTAACACAGTGGCTCACATCATAGGAGTCCACACAACCTTTGAAAGCACTGAAAATAGTTAGGTACAAAAATGGTTGTATCCTATCTTGTGTGTGCCTCTCAGCAAAGAGACCGATGCTCTAAATAGATCTGCAGACCCTATTCCCTGTTTCTTATTTGGTTACTTTTTAAATATTTTGTTACCTGATCTCATAAACCATTGAACTCTCTCTAAACACATGGCAGGAGAATGAGATACCAAATTTTAGGAATATGTTCCTCATCTGCATTCATTAGGTAGTATTTTTCCTTTAAATTGTTTTACTATTAAAAAAACTATTTGTTTTTACTTGTCTTCAGCACATTATGGCTGATGGAAATAAGAATCTGGTTCTTAAAAGTTACAATATGATTCAAAAACATAGAAATTGCCTTTAGTGTCGATTCCAGAAGGGAAGCTCACTATACAGTGAAAGACTTTCAGCTATGCTCTGGTTACAAGAGATGGTCGAAATGGTGAGTTGGAAACTTTTTATTGATTGATTGATTGATTGATTGATTGCAGAGCAAGGCCTATTCCTATTTTTAAACCTGATATCTTGCACAAAAAGCTTTTGATGTTTTCAAAATGTTTCAGTTTTTGGTCAAAATTGAAATCTTTGCAATTTTCAATAAAAATTAGAAACATTTTGAAAATATAAAAAAAAATAGTTCCAATTTGAAGCCCATGTAATGGAAACAACTTTTGAAATTTCAAAACTTTCCAACTTTTTTCCATTTTTTTTTTACCAGTTCTACTGGTTACATATCCTTGTGTGGTACCAGCCACCAGAAAGTACATGCTTATGAAGTTGGGCTTGTTCTTGCCTTCCCTTAAAGTTCATCTTTCCTGTAGATGTGATATCCATCTTTGCTCCAGGGGGTTGTACATAAGGGGATTTTGCCTAGAGTAAGATAAAAAAAAGTGTATTATAGACTCCACGCTATGTTAAAGAGAGTGTTTCAGTTATCCGTACCTTGTGAAAAATTTCTGAGGGTGCCCTTACAGGCAGGGATTCTTCAGTCCACTTGCATCAAATCTCTGATATTGGCAGCGTGGCTAGATAGAATTCAAAATAACTTTTATCCAGTGTTACCCTCAAAAGCTAAGGCTAGATATCAGAAGCCCATTTTCCGAGAGTTGTCTTAAAACTCCTAAACCCCCTTCCTAGGATGGACTACTGCTGGAATCTATAGATCTGATTTCCTGAGGGAGATAAAAAGCTTGCTTAACAGGTCTCTGAAAATATTTCTCTCTCAGATCCACAAGCATACTTCTCCATTGCTGCTGCTGTGGTGGCACTGTGTTTTCCATACTGAAAGAGGGTCCATATGCCTCTTTAAAACCTTGCTTTTGGTGCTGAGATGTTTGTAAGTGGCAGCAAGTGGCTCCAGCTAGTGCTAAGTGGATTCAATGGTTCTGAGATTTACATGCCATGCTGTATGGCTCTATGGCGGCAACACATTCAGAGTACTCCAGTTAAAGGTAAGTACCAAGTTAAAGATATTTTTTCAATTAAAATGTAGTTGATAAGCTCTAGTACTAAACCCCAGGGACTCTAGGAATTACAGCGGAGGACAATGAGAAAAAGCCTTGGTAATTGATAGCTTAGCAGCTATCAATACAACTGCAATCACTACCATACAGAGAAATTTAGCTCTAAGAAGGAACCCAATACTCAGTGTCCAAGGGTGCCAAAGTCAGATGGTAGATGATGAAGGAATTAAGAGAGGACAGTAAACTGAAGTCACATTAATCAATATATCATCAGTTACTCTTAATAGAGCTGTCTCAGTCTTATCTACCTCCCTTTCTGAAAACACACGAGAACTCTATTCTGAAATTCACTCTGTTTTCTGGAATGTGTCAATAAATAAAATGCAATGGCAGGTTTACATGTTTTACTTCTTTCCACTGACATGGAGAATGTAACAGCAGAATTTCAAACAAACTAGAAGGAGCTCCCTAGTTTGAAATCTACTCCCAGATCCAACTCTGTGAAAAAACATTCTGTTTCATTAATGCACTCCTTTCACATTTTGGGTGGCACCAGTACTCCTACCTGACACTAGCTTTACTGGTACTAAAGAAAGTCATCCTAGTAGCAGGCTGAACATGTTGTTGAACAAACCTCAACCGAAGATGAATGATGTTGACACAGAAACAGAGTATGGCTGAACAGTGACTGAAATGAACATAGGAAGAAATAAAAGTTTAGTAGATTTGGCATGTAACAAAGCTGTATAACTTTAATCAGTTTGTGAAATGAGCCAAAATATAGACCTACTAATGTCTCCATGGTTCTTATGCCTATGGTTTCACATGGAGCAAAGGCAAGGAGGAAAACAGGGAGGGACTCTGAACAGGAGAGAGAGACAGAGACAGAGAGAGCAAAATAGACAATATTTCTGGATATTATTCTCCATGGGTTTGGAGAAAAGGAAGGGGAAAACATACCTGAAGGAAAATGCATTGTTTTGAGATCTTGTAATAAGCTGTGGTCACTTACGTAAAGTGTTGTTTAATGTGGTACTTGCAAACCAAACTCTTCAAGGGTCAGTTTGTGGGGTTTGCAAATTTGGCAGCAATTTTAGCACTTGAGTTTGCTTCATATTTTGGATTCAGTGAACATAAATCTCCCATTTTGCAAATAGGCCCTACAATCTCTGCATGGACGTTGCTAATGGCTTGCTATCCCCCCTGCTGCTGGGTCTCAACTTCTGCAGGTGCTCTTACACCCTTCCCCTTGGTACAGAGCACTGCCAACAATACAGTAGGGTTTTCTGGAGGGCTAGCAGGAGCAAGGAGGACCTTCCACGTCTTTATCCATAATATTGGGAATTTGGACAACGATACCCCATACCAAGGTTCTGCGTGACCTTTAAACATATGTAATAAAATAACCCTGTTATAACATATTTGCTAAGAGTTCACAATCGCATACTTGGGGTTATGGGGCTTTGTACCCCATTTTAAATATGAGTGGCTCTGGCATCAGGAGTGCTTCTGTTCCTACAACAGTATGGAGGTGAAGTGTGTGAATGAGATTGTTTCTCTCTCCTGAAGACCTTTTTCTGATGCTGCTCTATCAACTATCACAAGCATCTGGCTTTGAGATGTCAAATCAGGATTGTCACCTTGGAGATGCAGCTGTATATATATATGAATATCACTGTTTTTTGTGGTGGTTTAATTAACATTCTGAATTTTACTTTAACATAGTACATTTTTGTGGTTTAATTTTGGAGTAGGGCTTGTTTTGGTGAAATGTCTTAAACTCTTTTTGTTATATGTGAACAAACACAAACTAAATTTCTTGTTCCAAGCCTAAATTGAGAAAGCCTGTTATACAAAAATACATGACAGGGGCGCTCCTATAACACAGTTATGGTTAACCCTGGGTCAGAATTTGAGTTAGAGAACATGTGGGAAATAACTGTGTAAACTTTTCACAGTTCCCTTAAAGCTTTATAAGGTATTCTACACTGCACAGTGCAGTACATTAAGCATTTCAAAACAGTTAAGTATTGTGTTTTGTTATTGGGCCATTTGTTTTTTGTCATCACTGCAGCAGCATGTTGTCAATTTTATTTATTTTTTTAATAATGTTAGAAAATGCAAACTTTTAAGTTCACTTATAAAGGTGTTTGAGCAGCATGCTATGCGCATACTGCAATTTACTCTGCTCCTTCTGGAGTCAGTGTGTGGGACACCTTACCCAAGCAGTCATCATTATGCAATGGCTTAATATTGCTCCAAAGAAATTCAGAGGGCAATTTCAAGTGTTACCTCCACTATGATTAGTGTTCCTCAGGAATCATATGTAATAATATTTCATTTTCCTTCAGTTCTCACCATTGCAGCAAAGTTGAACCCTTCACATTGTACAAAGCCATTTATGTGGGAAGGGAAGGTGTCCTGGTGATGCTGATGTGCTGCTGCTTTGGCAATTGAACTATATTTCACTGACAAGGCATTTTAAAACAAATGTTCCCAGTAGCTGAGATCTGGATCTCAATGCAGCACACACAAAGAGATTCTTTTCCAATACACAACCCCCTTGTACATGAATCAGGGTCAGAAGCATTCACCAAGCTATTTTGTCCAACTTGTCAAATAGTCTTCAGCCCTCAAATATTAAGGCACCAATCCTGTTCCTGCTGAAGTCAATGCCAAGGCTTTCATTGATATCAGTGATGCAGTATTAAGTTCAGGCTGGAGTAAATTGTAATTTGAATAACTGCAATGGGCAAAGCTCCAAAAAGGGTTGCACTTCAATTTGGGTAACACTGAAAGTTCATCTACTGTCCAAATCTTAATCAAACCCATCAAAGCCCCACTCAGTGCAAATGCCATCCCACATGCAGACCTCCATTACCTTCACCAATGTCTGCCCTGACTATCCTCCATCTGATCTCACAAGGCTCACAAAACCCTCCTGTTTTGTAGTGTCATGGTAAATTTGTATGGGCACTGCACATAAACAGGTAACATTGTACAGATCCCGCCTCTTAACTTTTTTCATGCCAGCAAGGACTATAAAATTTAGACCTTGAAAAGAAAGACGTAATTTGATAATTAAGCACTCAGATACCAAGCCATTTTGTAACAATAAGGTAAATAATTTATGTGCTGCTTACAATAGATGCAGTTATTATTATGTATTACCTCACACACAGAGAGCTAGGACTAGATCCGGATTCTTCAGTTGAAAGAATGCAGGCCTCTACAACTCGATCTAAAGGTGAGCTCCCATAACAGCTGATGGTATTTGTGGATAATCTAAGCACTATACCCAGATGTACAGACACTCTTTCCCAAACCTATGTATTATATCATTTTTGTAACATTAGCTTTAATAGAATTTCTGTCATTGTCCACTAATCCAACCTCCTATCGATGGGGGAGAGGGGTGTTGAAGGAAACGGTCCCCTTCTTGCACCGCCCTCTGAAGCATCGAGTAATCGCCGTTGTCAGTAATAGAATATGAAACTAGCTAGATTTGGCCTGATGCAGTATGGTAATTCATAAATTCCTATGTTCATATTCTTCCTAGGGGCCAACCATTAGAGAGCAATATTATTACTGACACAAAGCCAGTTCCTTACATACAGTTTGCTCAACTGTTTCTTTATTTTATTTTAAGATCTATATCATCTAAGGAGATTTTCACTTTCTCTCTGTTTTACGTTCAAAAATTTTATAGTGCCACGTTTTGTCTGAGAATTTGGGAAGACAATTAGATCCCATTGCAGACATGTGAAACATACCACAACATTTGAAACTCATCCAACAAGTACTTTGACTATTGGGGGGAGGTAAGATAAGATTTTTATCCTGCTCAGATTTTTGTTTTCGCTTTTGTAAATTTAACTCAGCGTTTTAACATTGAATTTGTTTGTGTGTGTGTGTGTGTGTTTGTTAGTATGATAAATATTAATAGGTAACTTTAAGCAATACCACAACAGGCACTAGTGTCAGTTAACTAAATATACATCAAGGACAAACTACAATCTCTCCCTTGTCTTTCCAGAACAAGGCTGGGGAGCTTTCAGTACCAGAAGCTTACCTCTTGTGTGGATAAAGGAAAGATTTCAGTATCACTAAATTCACTGTTATAATGTAAAAACAAACAAACAAAAAACATGATGACAAGGCTGGATAACTTGTGCTACAGGGTGAAAATATATTTAGTTCATAAGTATTCTAAATGCGATAGTTAAATGCAATACGGGAAGAATCATATTTAATATTTTAAAGTATTATTTCAGCTGTCAAGCCAATCATGATAAATCTAAAGTTAATGCAGATTGGTTCTTTGCACCTTACATCACTCTATAGACTTCAGAGTACACTGAACATTATTTGCAAACATTACAGTGAAAGCAACAGAAGCTTAATCAATTAAAATAGATCAGGGGTCCAATGAAAGGCAATACATTCAGAGGAAGGTGGCTTGCTCAGCTGGTTTCCATGTAATCAAATTAGCAATACAAAGCTCCACTGAAAGAAAAATGTTTTTTGCAAAGAACAAAAAATATCTCAGGAATTCCACACTGATACAATTGTTTGCTTGCTATAAGAAAAGAAGAATGTGTTTAAATATAATATTCACATTATAACATTTTAAGAGAGTTTCACTTTATTTCTGTTTCCTATATTGAAACATTCTTCAGACTATTCATTAGATGTGGGTCCACATAAAGTCAAGATCTGGATTTCAGACACTCCAAAGTTTGAAGATATTTGGATTTGGGGTTTTGTCTTGGACCCATCTCTACCACTACTTCTATCTTACATTTATCGTTTACGTTTAGCACCTTTGATCCTGAATGACCCCTAACACTTTGGCCAGATTTTAAAATGTATTTAGGCACATAAAGAGGTAGATAGATACCTAGTAGGATTTTCAAAATCATCTAAGCAAGTTGGGAACCTATTTATCATTGAAATCTCTGATCCCATAAACCAATTCTGCACTCCTCTGACCCATAGGTCAGGCCTTGGTGTAGAAGATTACAATAGCCCCATGGCCATGCTACAATATCTCAGTTTGTAACAGTCACCTAGGCACTGTAGTTCCATCTGGGCATTGCTGAAACACATTTCAGGCTTACCCCATCCTTCTCCCTCTACTTATTTGGAGGCCAACAAGAGGTGCAAAGAGGCCATGCCAGCTCTACATCAGCCGCAGATTCCCCCATGCTGAGGGAATTCTCAGTGCCCATCTTTACAGCTGTTTTGCACCACAAGAAAGTAAGAAAGGAGCCAAAGCACAGTGATGTATTGCATCCAACTTAACACTATGGGAAATTAGGGTTTGTCTCCGTCAGCGTTACCTTGGATTCTGTCCCAACCTGCACTCCACCCTTCGCACTGCACTGATCTCACCAAGGTTTCTGCTAAACTCTTCCTGGCCAAATATCAGGGTCTGTACTTCATCTTCATTTTCTTTGACTATTCCACTACACCTGGGCAAAACTCAATATTTTGAGTCCATAGGAAATGTCAATATTTCAGAATTTCCTGCGAATGAGAAATTTAAAAAAAAAATGGAATCATCAACACATGGCATTACTAAAAGGAAATATGCTCCCTGGGACCTCAGCAGTTGCTAACTGAAACTGGCATGATAAGAATCACGTCAATTTCAGTTAGCAATTGCCAGGGCTTCCAGGATCTGAGGCTTCATGACAGCTGGCTCACCAGACTTCCAGAGTCAGGCAGCCCAGCGAGCCAGCCGGCCAAAGAGTCGGAAAACCCTTGGGACCCTGACTAGAGACAGCCCACAAGGTAGAGCTGCCCAGAGCTGCAGAACCTGGAAGCCATTTCAGTACTTTGAGGCTTCTGGCTCCATGGCAGAGAGCCTCAAAGCCCTCAGAGCCCCAGCTTGAGGTACTGTTGGAACCCTGCCTGCAGTTTGTCACAAGTTTGTCGAGCCCAATATGTTTTCATAAAACATTACAGGTTTGACGGATCAGCATTTTTCCAACCAGCTCTATACACCATTTTTGTCGCTGTCAGTCATACCCTCCTCAACATCTTATCCTCCTTGGGCTTTTGTGATACTCTCCAGGATCTCGTCCAGCTTCTGTTTTTGCTCCCTCAATGTCTCGTTTGGCAATTCCATGAATCTGCCATTCTCTGTAGAACGGCCTACTTCCAGGCATCTTTCACATTCCTCTGAAGCCTATGAGACTGCTCCCTCTTGACGACAGGACTAAATAGTATACTTTCTGATGCTGTACGGCACTTCCTTCCTTCCTATGTTCTGATAAACAACTGCAGTTTTTGCTAATATGGACTCCATTTAATTTAAATATAACTCATTAAGAATTTGATGAAATGTAAACCAGTTCCTTGAAACACTGGAAAAAATCATCTAGATGCATTGTGAAAAAGATCCAACTTGCTGACGGTTGAACAGTTGCTGGGAATGGAAATATTTTATACTGTAGTAGCATTTTCTGGTTACCAACTGGTGATCAATAGACTTAAGTTATTTTTAGTGACCCAGAGAAAAACCTAACACTTGAGGCTCTTTGTGTTCTGAGCAGTAAGTACTTCTTGAACTAAAATCACGTACTGTAATCAGTCTGTCAAGTCTTCCTAGCACTGAAGCAGTTTATACTAGATATAGATGAAGGCTCTGATTTTGCAGCCCTAACTCACATCAGTACTCCTTTGTTGCATACATAGTACCATTCACCTTAATGAAATTAATTGTGAAATTAATGAAATATCACAAAAAATGTCTATGACTGCAGCATTTTCAGTCCATTAAGAACTAGGAAATACCAGAAGTCACATGGGAAAGCTTGGGTGGCTTTTTTATTTTATTTTATTTTATTTCATTTTATTTTGGTGAGATTTCCTACCTAATTAGTTCAAATAAGTATAACCTTGAATGTTCATCCAAATGAAAAAAAAACATTTTGAGGTGCACTACTGGATCAGCATTACTCATGTGGGAAAGACTTGAAGGCCCCAGAATCCACATTTTTGCAGCAGCTAAATCCCTTAGACCATCACCACATGTTTTGTGCTCTGCATCTCTCTCTAAAAGCAGGTGACTACCACATGACCATGCATCACTTAAACACATTAAGCAAACTAATGCTGACATAAGCCTTCCATATAGGAAAGGACAGAACATTTGAGATAAAATAAGGACTGACCTGTACCTTCACCCAAAATTAGAACCTCTTTTGAGGCGCCAAAATGTCACACAATTTTTCCTTTGTTTCATTTTCATGTGCCTCTACACTTCCTGGTTTGGGGTTGGAAGTGAAATTAATGAAATATCACAAAAATGTCTATGATTGCAGCATTTCCAGTCCATCAAGAACTAGGAAATACCAGAAGTCACATGGGAAAGTTTGGGGTTTTGGGGGTGGTTTTATTTTTGAGATTTCTTACATAATTAGTTCAAGTAAGTATAACCAAATCAGAAAAAAACATTTTGAGGTTCACGCATGACTACTTACAATACTCTAATACTGCATTATGACTTTATATCACAATGAGACTTGATCACCTGGCTACTGTATAGCTTGTAACATGAAATTCATGAAAGTAAACTGCTTAATCTTTTCTTAAAATAATGAACTAACACTTCAGAAGGACTATGTTGCTGAAATCAAGGTTTTGCAGCTTGTCCTTGCCTTCAGCTTTTCATTTTTTTCTTTCTTTTTAAACACTCAGGAAAGTACAGTTGAGATGCAGCATCTATTTCTCAGTAGGATCCTACTGAAGGCTTCCTTATGGCAAAATCTGGAGACTGAGAAAATGTCAATTATTGCATCTCTTAAGTTTCTTTAAAAATATTTACATACTTTCCTCCCCAGGTCCTCTACTAACCTACTTTTTACTGGGAACAACCTTTCCGTTTGGTTATAATACATTGGATATGGCTTTTCCCCCCTACTTAATTATTTATAATTCTAGAAACTTTCAACAAGAATGTCTCAACAGTACAACCTTTATAAGAAACACACACATTATGATAGTCTATAGAAAAACAATGTCATGCTGTAGTAATAGGACTAGCCTAAGCTACAGTACAAGAGACCAGATGTGAATTTCCCTAAAGATGTATGTGGGGACAGGGTAAATCTGTTCTTTGGGAAAGTCCTATTTCTTGAAGAGTTACCTCAGATTTATTTAATGTATACATATACGGGATGGAGGATGATTCACATGTAATAGGAGAGCTATGTTCTAAACAGCATTTCTTAATAAGCTGTGTCTATCTTCTTCCAGTGGCAGAAGTATGATGAATATCTCTGAGACACAATTTAATATTGCAGAACTTCAGGTATCAGCAGGCATCCCGCTGTCTGTATTTTCACAACTGTAGTTTTTCTTCCTGCAGCTTTTTTTATTTGATTAATTCTCCAGCTAGTAACTAACCAACTCTTCCATTTTTCATCACACATCATTTTTTCACAGAAGTGCAACCTTTCCTTTTCTTCCCTGTTATCCCAATGTCTTTTTTTAATTTAAACTGATCATTTCATCTTCTATTTCCCAAAACAATTTGAGACGCTATGAGACTATCTATGGTCCAATATTTAACTCCCTATTCAGGATGCTTAGAAGAAAATTACATGTCGCTGCTGCTCTCTTTCCCCTCATTTCATTTAAATTTATTTAGAAGTTGTACAGAAAAGCCAATGAAGTTGCACATATGCAGGTTATTTTTATCATTTTACTGAGGGAATGACTATTTGTTATGAAAATCTTTAATAGTTCTAATCACAAAATATAATATATTGTTCTATGTATTGTATATTAAAAAATAATATTTTTGTTTTGCAGTGGCACCTACAGGCCCTGTGGCAGCCCACTCAGAGCAAGATGACTCATACAATGAACTCTGCCTCAGTCCTTTAATAATTAATAAAACTTTAAACTTGCCTTTAAACTTGTAACCAAACAAAAAAGGTGACCACCTGATCCCAGAGCTTAAACAAAGGCTCTGTCTGGTCAAAGTTCCAGGACAGTACTGAGGAGGTCCACCCAGAACTCTCACAAGAGGAAGCAGTCAAGTCATCTTAACTTATCTTAATCGGTTAGCATGTCTTCCTGGCCCTTTTAGTCTTGTTGGTACCCAGGTCTGATGGGGGATAGGGGGTGGGGGGCGGTGTTTCCCTAGGCAAAGGTTTTTAGGGCACTGATGATTCCAGCAGGGGACAGAAGACCTGATAGACCCTAGCACTGGCCCCACTAACAGATTGGGACCCCAATGTGCTAGGCGCTGTACACACAAGAGAAATCTAAACATATATTTATATTAGGGCCAGATCTCCAGTTCACTCAAGCTATGCTTTTCCCAGTGAAGTAGGAAGAGTGGGGACAAAGGTGGCTTTAACCAACCAACCATGTTTTCTTAAAGAGACAAGGTCGGTAAAGTAATATATTTTATTGGACCACTTCTATTGGTAAAAGAGACACGTTTTTGAGTGACACAGATCTCTTTTTTCAGGTTTTCTTATGTCGATTATCCTGGCTGGAAGTGTTATCCATACTCCAATTTAATTTCTGCCTTCCATTTGAGCTCAGAGAGACAAGGCTCATATCATTCTTACAACTGCTCCCTACCCAGACTAGTACTCTGTGCTACACATGAATTATTGACAGGTTGATGCAGTCTGTCACAGAAGCTCACGTCATCATATTCTCCTAATTCTGTTCTGCTCCAGAGTTGCCCTTTCTGTGGAACTCATTATATGAAGCAGTGAGCAGACAGTAGTAGGCTGATACTGATGTGAGGGCTGATTTCAGCAAGCAGTCATTGCTCTGGAGGTGCCTGACAGCAGTGGTCAGTAAATAGTAGGCTGCCATTGTATTGTGAAATAAAAATATTTTGTTCATTCAGGCTTGGATTTATGTAGTGTTCTAAGCCCTGCCCCTCTCAGGAAATTCAGCTCCAAAGTTCAAGCTGGAGAGAGGTGCCTGTCTTTATTTGGAATCCACAACTGTGAACCCCTCTCCCGGGGGCAGATACCTAAGCCACTTCTTGAAAGAAAGGTGGCCACCAAAAGGAGCACAAAAGGGCCCAGTGGCAAAAGGACAAGAAGAAGGCAGGCAGCCTCTCTTACAGAACATTCTAGTATGGATCTCTCAATTTCTCCTGATGAAGCCACTTTGTACAAAATACTTAAATATGCATTGGGCCAGTGAGAATGACTCTGTAGTCTAATAGGCACTCACTTGAGAGGTAGGAGGCATCTGTTCAAAATCCTTCTCACCATCAGACAGATGGAGGAATTAACCCAAGATCTCACATATCCTGGGTCCATGCCCTAATTACTGGGATAAAGTAGCACATACGTACCAGCTTGGGTCCTACAAGTAAAATAGGCAGGACAACGCCTAGTTTGAAAATCCCACGGGAACTTAGGTATGAGAAAGGCAGTGACTGCTGAGTGGGATCAGGACTGATGCAGCTATGCGCATGCCCAGATGCCAAAACATAGGCACCTAGGGCACTTTCACAGCAGAAACTTAGCCGCTGAGAGACTTAAGGTGCCTCCAGGGATAGGTGGCAGCTGAGCAAGGAATTTTGTGAATGCTACCGGTATCTAAATTTTGGATTTAAGTGCATAAGTCTAAGTTACATGCCTAAGCCTCTTTGTAAATCTAGCCCAGAGAAACTAAGTAACTTGCCCAAGTCAACACAGAAAGCCATAGAAAGCAAAGCAGGGAAATGAATCTTGGTCTCCTGAGCTCTAAACTAGCACCTTATCCACTGGATCATCCTTCCTCCAGCCACATCGGAAACTCCCATGTATGTTAGAAACCTACAGTGAAATCTTGAACCACTTGAAATTAATGGCAAAACTCCCATTAACTGCAATGGAGTTAGGATTTCACCCTTAGTATGAATGCCCATGATAGCACTTAGCCTTCAATATCTTAGTATTCTCAATGCAAGTATGTCAGTTAGTTGTTAAAATAGAACAACGTATTTTTTTTAAAATTCTCCTTCCCACTGTAATCATTTCATTTTCCCACATCTCAGATCTTTCTGTTCTGCTTCCTTTCTTTGTGTTTCTTCTCCCATTCAGTGGAAAGAAGGATGACCTTTAAAGAACCAATTCAGAACAGTGCAACCATGGCAGAGAGAAGTGATCAAAGCAGCTACAACAGTAAGTATGTTTAAAACCAAGAGCCACTATAAAAGATATGGACATTAAATATGTACCTTACTACTATAAAAACTACCCTAAGAATTTGGAATTGATAGTGTTCTCACGCACTCTCACATTATCCACTCATGGTTTCCTCCTTCATCAGGGAAAAGGTCATCTTATTTCAAATAGATAAATTTCGGTATCCTCTATATTTATCTTCCTTAAACATTTTCCTTCTGTATCCAAGTTTATAAGGAGAATGACTATAAGAGAGCTTATATTAGCTGATTTTTTCCAAACCTCTGGCATTTTTCAACTGTTCATTCATTTCAGTCTTTGTACATTTTCTTTTTATATTCTAATGGAGGAAGGAGTTTTGTATGAAAGTGACATCATGAAAGCTGCTTATCGATTATACTTGTTCACTTTTAGTTATCAAAATCACCTACAAAATCAAGAGTAAACTGAAGCAGCAGATGCAATTGGGCATGTTTTTAGCTTCCATTGTATTTCTCTAAGACAGAAATTGGAGATAATGGACACCTAAATCAGACACAGAGGAACGAAATTAAATTTGATATGATGTACTTCTTGTGATGCCATTGTACTGTAATAAGATTAGCTTTGACTATGTAACTTATCTAACATGGCTTAAAAGCCTTTGGTGTACAATTAATTTGTGCCATCTAGTCTATTTTTAAAATCATGGGCTAAATTCTTCCCTAGTGTAACTCCATTGACTTCAGTAGAATTTCCCCAGGGATTAAGTAGGTACTACAATGGGCAGTTTTAAAGCTTCCATTTATTGCTTTTGCCATTATTTACAGTTTTTATGGCATTCTCTGTATTCCTTATACTTAGAATGCAGAATTATTCAAATTATAGAGGCTAAATTATGGCTTTGCCACAAGCTCGGAGCAAGGGACAGCAGTTAGTTGCATTGCTCCAGAGTCACCATCTGGTTCCCCCTCCTTGCTGTGGGACGGGCAAGCAATGTGAGCCAATCCAACTCCCAGTAGAGATTACTTCCTCTGGTGTGCCAATGCAGAATGAGCTCTCCACCCACTCCCTTCCCCTGCCTACATGTGAAGGGAGGCTGCCCTCCCTCTTGAGCTGCTACCCTTGATATGAGTAGCCAGAGCTAAAAAGTAAAAGGGCGTAGAAGGCACATCCTTACTCCCATCCATGCACACATTAGACAGCCAAAAGTCTGGCTCCCCTGTAAATGTTCTAATGGTTACAATAGTAAACGCAAACTTTTAAGAGAAGCCACTGTATGCTTGTGTGTGTGTTATAGATAACATTTAATTAGAAGTATGAAATTCAAAAGTATAAATGCTGCTTATTCCCTACACTGAGAGCCTTTAAACCACTCATTTTAATTCCTTGATCATATCTAAGGAGTTTGCATGAGAAGGTGAAGGACAGCAATTCTCCAGATCTCATTCTGGAGTTACATTCAAACCCTCATAAGATTGGAAAGCCTGATGCCTCCTACTCTGAAACCAATTATATAATTGCCAGCTTGTCAAAACTGATGAAAATGTGAAACATACTGTAGTAATGTGTCCTACATTAGCTGCCAAAGGCATCTGGGTGGTTGTTATGGGATGGGTCAGTTTCTCCAGCCCACCCACCTTACATGAAGTTGCTCTTGAAATATGCCACCCACATCAAAAGTAGTAATTTTGGTTTCCTGGGTAAGATTCCTCAGGCCGAGTTGTTCCATAGTTTGACTCTACAAAGTCAGTGGAGTTACACCAGGGATCACTTCAGCTCCTTGTTTTTAGAGAACATTGTTAGTTGATTGCCAAAATGAAATCAAATCATAACCTACAATATACATATTTAGAGTAAATGTTGTATGGACAGTATGATTCTCATTTATGCTCTGGCAGTGTAAAGGAGCTCTAAAATGGATGTAACTAATTTACATTCGTGTTAAGATCCATTTATACTGTGAGCATGGTGGAAAGGGGCCTTAAAATAAATGAGAATCAGACCCTGTGTGTTGTCATTACATGGATTATTTCACCTTACATTGTTTGACTCTTTTCCTTACTCTTTAATTGACATAGCAGTAAAATAAATGCGGACATTTTTCCCCCTGAATCTGAGTGAGAATAAGAAGTCTTGTAAAAACTGCTTAGAAAAACCTTAGAAAATGTAAACTCTTTGGATTAGTCAGAGATAAGATTTATTTAAAACATCCTGATCTTTCTTAAATCACCATGTAATGCCATAGGCAGCTAAGTAAGTATGACATCCCAGCCACTAGTGTGCATGTTCAAGAGCTGAGATACAATCCAAGTACTGCAAGTACATTGCCTGGGGCTGAGAACCTATTCAGGAATGGTTAATGTTAATTCTATGTGGGGATCAGAAGAGGGAGGGGCTGTAATGGGGGAGGCAGTTTCTATGCTGCTCACTACAGTGACCCTCCAGTCCACATATGGGGTATCAGCAATTTGTGTCTGCTACTCCCATCCTGCAGTAGCAGCCATGCAGATGATCAGCACCAGCTATTGCAGTTCAGAACTTCAAGATTTCATTTCTCAGCTCCACATTTAGCTTGATTAAGGTGGAACCCGCTTTCCTGGGGTCCAACCTTTTTCCTGGGATGTCCCACGCAGTTCAATTTATATTTTCTGTCTCAGAAAGCGATATCCTGGGTTAGATCAGGATCATCATAATCTGACCAGAAAACCAATTCAACAGTCCTGGAGAGAATTACTTAGAATACGGGTGGTCCTCCCCCTGGTGTAGTGCTCACAAATGGGCTCTTAGATCACTCATCTTCCCTCTTCCTAGCACAGCAAGTTGTAGAGTGCATGACTAGAAGAAAGGAGGATTCACCAGGATTCCCCTATTGCACATCAATCTCCAGCTTGTTGTCAGGCCTTGTGGCTGTTGCAGTCCACTGTAAACTACAGCAGTCTCAATGCTGCTCTAGAACACCACTGGAGACGACCATGTACAGCATAGCACTAGAAAAGGTGATCTTAAAGTCTCTTTTGCCCATCACCACCTGACTTGTTCTCTGCAATTTGGCTGAACTAGAGGGACAGGCCTACTGCCTCTATATGTACAAAGTATTTGCCATAGCGCAAAAGCACTGCTAGACACAGCTTTAACTGATAATCCAGCAACATCATTACTGTTGCAAATACTCTACTTGTATGAAAATAATGATCCTGCATAAAGAGTTTCTTCTTAAAAGATATGGTATTGCATTTTATTGTCCAAATATCAAACTGTCTTTAATTCCAGATTTTGCTAGTCATAACCAGATACACAATACTTAATCCACTGTCAGACCAATAATGGTTATCATCCTGTAAGTCAAGTTTTACCATAATGCCATTTATAATGAACAAGAATATAACTAATTTGAAATCCCTAAACCCGCTGTACTGTATATTCATTTTTCCTGCATTAAGCTAAGGTCCTATATTGACACTTTGGTTAGTCTGTAGTGTAAGTGAGTGCTGCTTAGTTTTAGATCAGGAAGAAATGCGATTGTTAATATTCGGGGGATCCCACTGTCGTCTGTGTTGTAATTTAACTGTAAAAAACATTGTTTACATAATTATAGTGTGCAGAAGCACTCATGCTGCTTCAGTCTCTATGAGAGATGGCAAGTGAGCTGTTTGAAAGTGCATGCACCTGCTGCTTCAGAATGGAAGCATAGGTCATTAATATTTTATTGATGTATTTCATATAATAGCCTTTGTACCAAAGGTTTTCAGTGAAGCTGATTGTATAAGCTGGCTGGCTTCAGGATTTCACTATGAAACTATTCTAAGTGGGTGTTTCCTTCATGAAAGTGTATAACTGTTGCATAGATAATACAATATCAAATTCCAAATTGTGTGGGATTGTTGCAGAAACAAAGTCCAGAGAAGGAAATGACATTACCAGAACAATGTGCCCTCACAAAAGGAATTTTGCCTGTAGAATTAAATGGGGATTTCTCTTAAAAAAATTCTGTTTAATTTTTTTATATATAAAATGTATAAACATTTGCAGGAATGAACAAAGAGCACACATATTTGTCGTTACTTGGTTAAGATTATCTGAACAAATTTTTTAACTGAGGTAACAATGCAAAGAACTGTATAAAGAACAGTACTTGTGAAAGCTAATAATGAGAGAGTTTCTAAATACTTGGAGCTAAACTATGGCTTTAAACCACATCCCCTGGTAGGCGGCAGGATCTGTAGGTGGTACAATGCCTCTTAGGGCATAGGGCAGTGTGACTACTTTGGCATCATGTGAAAAGATTTCCTGTATGTGTGCTCTCTGTTTTTTCCATGAGAAAGGGCTAATCTGGTTTAGGCACCAAATTAGGAGAGCTGGAGGCCACAGATGAAAATCCTAAGTGAAGAGAAGCACATCTCTCCAACCTTTCAGCCAAACACTTAAGTACCTTTCTGGATCTGAGCCCTAAAGCCACATCTTTCCTCCTGTGCACTTCACTCCTGGCTAGCTTAGGTGGCTCCCCACTCAGCTTGCTGACTGGCTTCTACAGTACCCATAGTACCTGGCAAATATAGTGCCCATCTTTAAAAAAGGGAAGAAGGAGAATCCGGGAAACTACAGCCCCACCTCAATCCCTGGAAAATCTAGGGGCTGTGAATTCTACTGGGCAGCAGAGTTCCTAAAAGTTAGGTATTAAACTACGTAACCTTTGTGAATCTAGCCCTTGGTGACTACATCTATGACATTGCAGCTGTGTCATGAATTACACACAATTTATAGGATGAAGGAGAGAGAGATTTTCTTGCCCTTCCAGCTCTCCTTGTTCCAGCTACACTGTGGTTAGAGCTTGAGTGGGTGTGCTGGGAATGGGATGAAGGGAAAAGGACTCTCCTATCTATATGTCCTTTTCTCAAGTGCTAACCACAATCTCAGTCTTTTCTACCATCCTCTTGCTGAGGCAATATTATGTTCAACTCCATTACACTCCCCCTCCTCCTGCACCTCAGCTTCTCTCTGCTGCAGCCAGGCCAGAATTCTGTCTTTTCAAGCCTTTCCAGAAAGCATTACATAGAGTGAAACCTCGGGGCTATTGTATGTAAAATCCTGATAAGTAGAAGTTAATATCTCCCAGTCAACTTCACAGAGAGAGGGAAAGTGAGAAAGAGAGAAACACAGACCAAGTAGCATACACTTTCTTAGTAAAATAACATTTTGTGCACACAAAAACATTATAAATTGTATAAAACATTGTAACAAGTATTTGGAAAATTATCATTAACTTTTAAACAAAAGCTGTTCGGTAGTAAATCTACTGATGTTCATTATACTTATTTCCCCCACTTTGCTGTTACATATATTCAATATAATATCCCAACATAACATCTACATGTCTGTACATTAGTGCACACACATCAAATTTCCCCATGATCTTTTTTTGGAGATGATCTCTCGGTATTTATAGGGTGGCCATAATATGTAATTTTCTTCAGAGCTTGAGAAAAATGGCGGCATTCCAGTCTTTTTAAACACTTCAAAGCCTTGTCAACAAACAAGTAGTCTGGGGATCTCCACAGCTAGCAGGATTTCATATGTAGCCTGTATCCAAAGTGGTACAGGTATCAGGATCAGCATATTAATATCCATTCCCTGGGCCTCTACAAAGCTCTCAGTCTACAGAGAACTATCTTCCCCTCATAAGCGCAGCTAAGTCAGGCAAGACTTTACAAACGCTTCACCTCACTAAGCACTGCCCAATTCTCTTTAACTGTGCCAGAATCCCAGTTTAGAGCAGTTGGCTGATAGCGAAATGTAAGTTCCACAGGCTCTGTAACCTCTAGAGGTAATAATTACTCCCCTCCTAGCTTTCCCTCTTGATCCATAAGACACATCATGGTGGACCAAACATGAATCCCAGTGGAGTGCTTCCCTAGTTAGTAAAGCTGGCATAACACTCACCTGTATAGCGACCCAACCCTCACAGCAGAGACATCTCTTGATCCTGCATGGATCAGCCATTAAGTCCACAGAGCACATTTTAATTCCTGTATTTATAACCTTCACTCCCACCCCCCAATGCTCTGATTTGCTAAGCTCTTAGAAAGTGACTGAGCATGACCTCCAGGTGGATTGATCACAATGAAAACCTCATATACAGATTCAGAAACTTCCGATAAAGCTTCAGAAACAGCTACTGAACATGTCCAGTAACTGCCACACTCTATTTCTGGATGTTTCTGGGCCCTTGCAGCTGAGTTGATCTGCCTTACCCTCTGCACTTATGCAGAGACTCAGAGAATTCCAACTAAAATCCATGTCCCCTCCTCATAGCTTCTCTGCTTCTCTTTGGTCCAAACACTAGATAGTATAAAGCAATTACAGTGGGATTTCATAAGGGATTATGCAACTCACTCACTCCCCTGGATAATACAACTCTGCATCACACCTTACTCTATCTAAAAGTCACAAGTGAGTCCAACAGCTTGGTGCTGTGGTGGCTTTCTGCTCTTAGGATGGCTAGAAACTTAACGGTGTCATGGAATTCACACCCTGCTCGCTGCTGCTGAGACTCCATTGTAAAATTACTGTTAAACAATAATTAGTTTCATGAGAACTCCATCTAGGGCAAAATCCTGCAAGGGGCTGTGTGCCTTCAACTCTATTATTGGCCTCAGCAGGGGTGGTGGGGACTCAGCACATCCCAGGAGGCACTTAGGACCTTGGGGTATATCTAAGCACAGTAAAAAGAAATTTCTGCTAATATCTGGTATTGAAGAAAACTAACATTCATTCACAGATGTTAGTATAACCAGACAGTAAAGAATAGTTGAACTGCTGAAGACTATTATTTAATCATCTTGTTTATCATCATAGAGATTCAAATTTACACTCATCTTGAAAACACAAGTCCTCCCCAGGAAAGCTAGAAAGGAGAGCCCAACTCTCAAATACAGAGTACAGTAAATCTACTTTCTTTTACTTCACTCATTCAGCTTTTAGAACATCGCCTGCTCTGGCACGTGCACCAGATGGGCAGTAGGAAATAAATAGATTAATAAAAATCTCAAATGTGCGGAACCTTTACATTGATTGCCATGTTAGTTAAATTTAAATACCAAATGACTAATCTGCATGTACACATTTGGAGCTGAACTGAAGAAATGCATTTTGTTTAAAGGTCTCATACACAAGGAAGTTTTGTTTGTCACACCCTCTCCTGCCCAGTTCTTGACACACAAGTTTACTTATAAAATATGCAAACAGGCACATACAAGTCCATGGAAATAATCCATAATTCCTTGTATAATTATTTTCAGACAGAAATAGCACATGTAGCCTTTATAATTAAGAGGTAAACTGGCATATTAAATATCACGATTGAGAATGTCCACTATTATAACTTTCATAGAGTAGAATGTACTCTGGATCAATCCCGGTTGGCTATGTGGCACTACAGTCCTCCTTATGCAAAGCTAGCATATGAATATGTATTCAAAAATGGATGCTCAGGCCTTGACATCCTGAAAGTCAGGCACTCTGTCTATTACCCTCATTTTATTTCTGAAAAGTTCTCTGATATTAGACCATATACATTGAGATAACCGTGCTTTGTAGACATGGTCTCTGCCTCTAAAATACTTTGATTTACACCAATGCCCCTTTATTCCACTCTAGTATTATAAAAGGGCCTTACAAGGGTATGAGTAAATTACAATTACACCCTCTGTAAGGTCCCTTTCCACTGCCAGAGCAGTGACCTGAGAATTAGGCTTGGTATCTTTTCTTTTATATGAAGTTGGTTTCATGATCAAAATATTATTGCTGACTTTTATTTTCTGTTTTCATCACAAGTTTAAGATAACACCTTGATTCCATTTGCTTTTCACATGTTGACACTGTAATCCCTCCCAGCACTTCTCTCTCTCCACAGCATTTGTTCTCAATCAGACAGGACGCACCACTTTATAACATCAGTTTACCTTTCACCTCCAATCATTCTGTGCTTGTATTAGAGATAAATTCATACCTTAATGTAGCATGGTCATTGAGCTAGTCATATATTTTAGTATTACTCATCTGCTTGCTGCTTATTTAAAATTAAAAGCAGGACTAAAATCATTAGCCTGTGAGGTTACATAGATACATTTACCTTGCTGGTTATTTACATTTTTTCTCAAGATGACATATTCAGCTATTAATTCTTGAGTTTGGTTTGCACATAAATCTCTGTAGGAAAATATCTTCCCATCTGACAAGAAAAAAAAGTACAAGAGTACTGCAGCTTTAAAATTCAAGGCTTATTTTAGGTGGAATAAGTACACCATGATTCATCTCTCTTGTATTGGGAAAGAGGAAGAAGCAACACATAGCAGGAAAGGTTTTAAAGTTTTATAGCAGACTAGCATAATTCTGCTTTGGACGACTTTCTGTTTAACACCAGTTCGTATTATATAGAGTCTTGTCTCTTTTCTGTGAGTCCCATTTATCTCCCTCTGCCACTATTCTTACCTCGTAACATTGTTGGGCAATCTTGCTTTTATTTGTCACTGTTGAATTTGTGTATCATTTCATTCTTTTGTTGTCAGTTTTCTAATTATTATTTGCAATATTCTCTCTTTTTAGCTTCTTTTTTGTGTGTGCATGTTTTCTATTTAAGTTTTGGCTTTCAAAGGCTTTGGCAGCCCATTGCTATAAAATTACAAGAGGTTTGGAAGCTCTGCAGATGGCAAAAGCAGTGTTGTGTGCTTTGGTTCATTATGGGTTTGTCTTATTATAACAGTGAAGCTGCCAGGTCTTATTTCACTGCCCATTTCTGACATATTTAAAACAAGACTACAGCAGGGAGTCAAAGGCTGACTGTTTTCTGAGCTATGGATGCACTCTAGTGCCTATGGCTTTGGAAAGTATTTTGCTTCATTTTATTTAAGATAAGCCTTAATCCTCAGCAGAACCAAGTTTACACTCAGTGCTGCTGGAAGGAAAGTGGCTTTAAGCCACCTTTTCTCTCCCTTGTTGCTGGGCCAGCTGGGGCCAAAATGGCCCCCAACATAATCTAAAGCAGCTCTGGTCTATAGCAGTCCTACTTTATCAGCCAAGAATCAAGAAGAGCAACACATTCTGCTCTGACTTTCCCCTGGCATGCCATTCTCACCTCCTTTAACATAGGAATGTGGAGTAGCTGACTCTAGGATAATTTCCCTGAGGTAGCGTATCAGCTGCCTCCTTAATGCAGTTCTCCAGCAGCCTTTATCCTGCCTCAGCTATGCAAAGCAACCTGATGGGAGGTCCAAGATTCTAGTCCCTTATGTCTAGAAATTCTATTGCTAATCAAGTTGCCTGACATTTTGATTCTTTACTATGCTTTCTATCCTTGCAGCTATCATTCTCTTCATTTAATTTTGAAATTAAGTAATTAGATCCATGTTAAAATAAACTTGCTGTTATTTTTCTTTTTTCTTTAGTGGAATGTGGAATTTCTTTTTCTTTTTGCTGTTATTTATTTATGTTTCTTTACTCCATGCCAATACACTTTGTTACAACTAGACATAAAATAGGGCACATTAGATATTATCAGCAAAAACATAACAAGTCATCCAGCATATCTTCTTGCTGCAGTAATGGCCTCTTCGTGACCAGAAGAGAATAGTATCTGTTTCAATTAGTAAAGAACAAATATCTTCCCTAACAAGGAAGGAAAGAGCCAGATTTTCAAAGGTATTAAAACCTAACGGTGCAGATAGAACGTAGTAGATTTCCGTAAGTGTCTAAGTAGGTTACACGTCTAACCTGCTTAGGCATTTAAGAAAATTCCACTTGGTGCTATCTGCATCTTTAGGCACCAAAATACCATTGAAAAACTTGTCCAAAGTCCCTATTCTGAAAAGAAAAATGATCATCATCACAGATTTAATATTAAAGAAGTTACGGAATGGGTCCCCTTCCAAACCATTTTTGAGTTAATCACATGCTTAAAGGTCAGTTTGTGATAGGCTTATTTACCCTGAATCATACCCAAACATGAAGAGTAACTCCATTGATGTGAATAGGATTACTTATGGAGTAAAGTACTATTCAGTGTGACTAAAAAGATTGTTTTCAAATCTGAAAGTCAGCCTGACTCAAGAGTCACCAAGTGTTCTGACCTGATTCAGAAAAGCATTTATGGCCAAAATGCACAAAATTAATACTGGTGGTTCTTGAGTGAGGTTGACTTTTTCTCATGTAAAAGGAATAGAATGCGCATCAAGAACACCACTTCCCATGTAACAATTTAGAAAGAAGTGGGAAAATCAGGGATAGGCTGTGTGCTGAAAATTAGTATAGAAAACTGTTAAATCAGTCCAATATTTTCTGGAATTTGATCACTGTGACTAAACAAGTAATTGGAACATTACATCTGGATGATGAGATACATCCCCATAAATTCAGATCCATTTATTTTAGTATAATTCCATAGGGTGCCTCTCTGTTGTGAGTCATTTTGTGAGAAAACTAAAAAGATGAGTGTTTCTAGTCTCCAAACTGTTACAGAGAGGATGTTCAGTTATTCCAATGCCATGGATTCAATTATTAGCAATCTTTTTGTGCTATGGCAGTGTTAGTGTCCTTGCTACTTTTTTTTAAGCTTACATACATGTTTAAATGAGAAAACATCTCCGTTATTTCCCAACAGACAGGAAAATGATTATCCTCTTCAGCAGCCCATTAGGATTCTGAGCGATACATTTAGCCAAGTCCCTAGGACTACTTCAAAGTTGGGGAAAACTGGTAACTGATGGTTTGATCTGGCCTCTGGAATGCTCAGTCTTCCAAAGAGTCTCAGTATCAAGGGCTTTCCTTCTCTTAAACAGAGCTTAAATCTGTTTACTCTCTAACATTTTTGGCACTATATCCTTTTAGTGATAGGAAAGATTGCCAGTATTGAATATTAGCCATGGTTAAAATGGGTTATATTTTGCATGAGGTGCCTGGAATATTTTGGCAGTGAGAAGCAGAACAAATAAAATGTGTTGTTATCACAGTCTACAATGTACGTGTCTGCCATCAATGGAACAACTTCTGTACTATAGAATACTTTCCAATAGTAGTAAAATGGTAAATAGATATGTGCTCACACAGTCCAATGGGACTTATTAAATTCCAAAATGTACTAGATGCCTCATAAAAATAAGAAAATATACAGACTTTGCCCTGAAATGTGTATTATCTTAGGGTTTGTCTTCCCTACCGCCAATGCTGCTGCGCTGATGTAGCCCATCTGGTGAAGATGCACTATGTCAACAGGAGAACGCTTTCCCATCAACGTAAGTCCTCCACCTCAACAAGAGTGGAAGCTATGTTGGCAGGAGAGTGTCTCCTGCCGACGCAGAGCAGTATAGACAGCACTTTAAGTCGATGTAACTTACGTTGCTCAGGGATGTGATTTTTTTCACACCCGAGTGACATAAGTTACATCTACTTAAGCAGTAGTGTAGACAAGCCCTTAGTTATACATGATGGGATAAATGACAGACAGATGAGAGAGAAGTCAAAGGCTGGATGTGGCTGACAAAATCTAGGAAGCATGACTTTACTGGTTCAGACACAAACACATGATGAATGAAGAGCACCTGGTGAAGACAGCATGGCAGGAGAGGTTGGTAGGAAGGAGAACATGAGGAAAGCCAAGGAAGTGGTGAATGGATTGCATCAAAGAAGATGGTAAGCAGGGGGACTTTAGTGCGATCTTGGACAGATGAAGATGGTGGATGTTTGCACAATGATTCTCTCCCAGATGATGGGATAAGGGGAAAAAGAAGAACAAGATAGTCAGATGGGGTTGGGGAGGATGAGGGGAAAATAAAATCACATGGTTACTCAGTGGGATAGACATATCTTGATGATTCACTTTTCATAGACAAAATAACAAGCCCAAATGTCAAGTGACAAAGTTTGGATCATTGTCATAAAATAGACAGTGAATCTTCGCATGGTTAGTTCTCTCTGGAATTCATTTGAGAAATGATTTTATTTATAAACATATTTTCTGCTTTATCTTGATGGGTACAGGCATGGTATCCCTATGGTCGGCACAGATTACTCGGTGTAAGGTGGTTTGCTCTTTTGTTACCTTCTCTACTGTGTGTGTTACCTTTTTGTGCTATATATTATTGCTTGTGCTTTAAACTGTACGTGAGACTGATGGTATATTGTTGAACCTAATGAAATGTAAAATTGGCTTTTGAAATAAATAAAAGAAAAATGTTAAGTCATAAAAAAGAAGAATGTTGACTACAGGCCTTTCCTATTCAGACTAAGTGGAAATGTACTCTTCATGATGGCTCTCTTTTATTACAGTAGTTGCCTGTTGGCAACTACTATATTTAAGTTATCTTGAGACTTTTCATATGCTAATAACTTTCTGAAAAATTAATCTTTCAGGCTGAAATTTTCCATGCTTTGTCTCTGCCTATAAGTACATTTTATTTATTTTATTTATTGTGAGCAAAACCCCTCCAGTGATGTGCGAATTATGGCGAGTGAAAAGTATATATGTTAAGACTTCTCCTACTCATCAGCCACTCGATAACAACGGCCAAATAAAGCCCTCCAAACTTTGCATGTATGGTGTCTTGCTAAACTTAGGGTGAAAAATTCATAATCATGTCAAGTAACATTTGTAGGCCAGACCCTTAGCAGACTTATCAGCATAGCTCCATTTACTTCTACAGAGCAACACCAGTTGACAGCAGCTGAGAATCTGGCCATACTCCTGCACATATGTATCAATATTAAATCTTCCTGTGTGCATCACAGTAGTTCCTAGAGCCCACAATGAATACTGACCCCCCCCCCTCACCCCCCGTGCTAGGCACTGTACAAATATAGTAAAATGTTTTCTGCCCTGAAGAACCTGTAATCTTAAAAGACGAGACAAAGAGAAGTCTTATCATTTCCAATTTACAAGTGGGAAACTGAGGCTAGAGACATCAAGAGACTGCCAGTGGGCGTGTGACAGATATGGGAATTGAACCCAGATATACTTATGTGCCACACATATTACAAAAAACTATTCTGTATATTTAAGTTTTAAAGATAAACTTACTGGGACTATTTTATATCCCTCTGTTTGAAGTCAATAGGAACAATGCTTTGAGTGGTATATAATGATAAGTACTCAAATCTGGTCCTAGTTGTCCTAAATTGGGCCTCCAAAAGCAATAGATATTTGTTACCTTAATACTGTAACTCTCTTTGCCTTCTGTAAAATGGGGATGATACCAGCCCTCACCACACAGAAATATTGTGAACATTAATTAAAGTTTGTGAAGTACTTGGATAGTATAGTGATGAATGCCATAGACAAGCCCATAAAGAAATCAATAGTTACGTCTTCAAAGCAGGGTTGAATAATGCATAGTAATTAAGGCACACATTGAACAATAAAGATTATACAAAATATTGAATAGCTGCTCATTAGGTCAGCAGCTGTGCACTGAATGAGTCGGGGTCCCATGGATAAAATAAAATGTGATCATGTAAATAAAGACCATATCATAAGCATATGCATAAGGGATCTGAAATAAAGTTGCACAGGCAACCTTAAGTCTGGCATTTTTTTAACTTCAGAACTCTATACTTTGCAACATAAATGTTCTTTTAATCTTATTTTTATATGTCCAATATACAGAGAGAGAGACAGAGAGAGAGAAAGAGAACACTGGATAGTGATGTATACATTTATCAGTAAGATTTTAATATGATGTAAGTGATTGTTAGTTAGATGTGTTTTTATACGTATATATTTTATCTGACAATCTTTTTTTCTTCCGTATACTTACTGACCATCTGCTTTTCTCAAGGAGCTGTTTTACCAAATCAGTATTCATATGTGTTGCCTCTGAGCAGCAGAATCTCACTTGCAAATACAAGATGACTTAACAGCCCAATGCTCATTTGGATTTCAAGAACCTTGTAGAAATAAATCCTCTCTTTTTATGCTTCCAGCAACTATCCAGAAAGTTAAATCCTGGGGCTGGGGGGTCAGTCCACCAACACCAGTTCCTTTCACCTTTTCAGGTTTTCATTGTACTGGGGTGGAGCAGATGAGAAACTAGCAGCAGGAGAACCTGGTCCCCCTACCTACCTTACAGCATGGTTAGATCTCTGACTCCTGGAGCTCTGGGAAAAGGAGTATAGGATTATTCAAAAGTGTTTTCCATCTGACCCTACTTGAAAGGAGCATGAAAGTGTTCATTTGGTTCAACCACTTCTACTCCAAGTTAAGTATTAAAACGTGTGAATAATTCCCTCCTTTAGTTGCATTCTTTGGAGAAAAATGTACAGTGAGAGCAATCAAGTACTTATCTGTTTGTGAATAAATCCTGTGTAAATGTTATGCAGGTTCTGTAGTATACAGCTATAAGACATTCATCTCGGGTCCTGCCTACAAGAACATTATGCCTCAGCTCTATCCTCTCAAGTGGTTTCTGATGAAGCTGATTGAGCCCTAAAGGTCACTCAGACATACGCCTTGTTAAATCCTCAATCTTATACTTTCATAGTGACAAACCATTCCTCTCCTTTCTTGGAAGGTATTTCAATGTTTTAGTGGAGTATCCAGCATACCAGTGATGTGCTGCCAATACTTTAACAAGAGGCTCCCATAAAAAAAAAATTCCTCTTAGCCAGTGATAAATCTCAAACACCAAGGGTGCATTTTTCTTGTCGGATGAGCAATGAGAGAGATTCTGTTCATTTGTTTTCCCAGTGAAACTGAGACTCCTTCTGATGACCATTGAAGGAGGCAAGAAGCTTACACTTAGCTGCCCTTTGCTGGAAATGTTTACACTTTGTTCATTAAAATTATACTGAGTATTTTAATAGCATAGCAGCATTCAAACTGCACAGTTCATAGTGGGGGCTGGGTATGAAGATCTTATAGAGCTGTAAGAGGGATCCCACCTTTGGGACATTTTTTAGAAATACCAGCCATCTGGTGCAATATGTTCCATTTCACAGGCAAAAAAAACTTGCTCTTCAGAAGTGTTTATGAACCCTAGGGGATGAATTCTCTCTGGGAGGAATAATATAGCAGTGTCTGGAGAAGGGTGAACTGTCAGAGGCCAGGAAATCATTTCAGTCCTCCTTAATTCAGTTCGGTGGCAGAATTAATAAAGGGGCTCCTGGAAATCTGGAATATTGCCCCACTTCAGCACACCATATTAATGTTTGAATTAAAAACACCACAATGACAGTTTAACTGTGCAAAAATTTTACTCTAGCAAAGTAGAACTAGTTGAATACTTTAAAAAAGGTTTATGAAATACATTAATAATGTAGCTGATAAATTTTACTGTTATTCATTGAATAAATTATTAAAATGATGGTAAAATGGAATTAATAGTATATGACTAGGTGGAGCAAAGAGTATCCTGTCGATTCCTCCTGTACTGAAGACATTTTGATTTACTAGATTTCCTTACGTGCCCAAACCATTTTATCTAATAGGCCCAACAGTGCTTTAGGCCTTATTTCAGCCTCCAGTTGCCTCCACTACTGGAGCACTGCAGAGATTCCACCAGCCACCCTGTCCATGTAGTTATTGGGGTTGATCTATAATCCAACAGTGCCCGCCCATAATGCCCATTTTAGCCTTAGTGAGCCACACATCCCTCTCCTTTTCAAGAATAGAATCACAAAATTGCTACATAAATAGACCAAGCCTTTGGGAATGATGGGGCTGGGTGGGTGAATCCTTGCTGGAGCTTATGAGCCCCAGAAGACCAAGTAAATTTTCAGATGGTTAGAGACCTGAATACTTTTTTTCAATGGATCCTAATATGCTTAACTTTGAGACTCCATCTCAGCAATACCTTCCAGATGGGAAACAAACTCAAGCAGTTCCTTCAGTCCATATGGGGTTAACAAGAATGAATGGCTCTCAGTCTAGGATCAGTGCCTAGTAAAAACTACTCTTGGATAGCTTCATTGGTTGTGCTCTTTAGTGCACAGCCAGAGTGTGGGGGCATAATTGAGAAGACCAACAAATGGGATTGTCTGTGGCTGCCAGATGAAAAATGGAAACTATATTGAAAAAGGGGGGCTGGGAAAAGTGGAGGGGAAAAAAGATACAAACAATCCTATGGGGATAACATTCCCTCCACCCCCAGTCTGAACACTGATCTTGGCAATTGTGGGGAGGTTTGAACACTTTCAAGGCAAACATCTATCCTATCACCCATCAAAGCAATTTGTAAAAATCAAGCAAATGTTTTGTATTGGCTAATAAAATATGCATCTGAATAATCATTCTTTTCAAGATTTTAACTGTTTTCTTTTAAAGGGAACAAATATATTTCTGCTTAGAAAATTTGATGAAATATGTTACCATTGAAACTCATTTGTAAGTGTATAGAGGAATTTTAAACCATATAAACAAGACATAAAACAAAAATGTAAAGCTTGTCTGTATTGAAGGAGACTTTATTCCAGAATTTAGAGTTGGACTAGTTGGAATGTCATGTTTGGCATACAAGATCGGAAACATATCAGAACACAGCTCAAACTGGCAAAAAAATCAAAGAATCAAAGTGATATAAGACAGTGAATCTAAAATCATTCCAAATGAAAGACTTTTGAATATTTCAATAATGGTTAATCATTTAGTGAAAAAGCATTTTTTTTCTGTAGTGTAACGAAAACTTGCAATCTGCAATTTTTACAGTAAATTGATAAATGTATGTGCATACACATACATTCATATGCAAACTCACACACACAGTTTTCTAACAAGCTCATAGTAGCCAAGTCACTATACACCAATCATACATAGTTCTGCTCTCTGAGAAATGATTGCATCATTTATATGAAGAAATTACCTCCCATGAACATATACACATCTAATTCAAAATCACAGGTATCTAAATTCACAGTGTGGGACTTACCCAGTGCTAACCAGTGCACAAACAAAATAGATGAAAAAAATTATCAACCATTCTACAAAAGGAAAATGTATAAAAATAATCTATAAATGCATATGCATACACTGGTCCTGTGAGATAGTGTACTATCCCTGTAATATCTCCCTAACCAATTTTTTACATCAATACTTTTACATACATTATCTATTAATTTGACTAGAACCAGGTGGTAAAAGAGTCAGTTTCTGCGTGTTGAAAAGCTGAACTCCCTTTTGGCTATGGCAAAAACTTGCAGGAAATGTGGGAATTAACAGAGATGAAGGTTGTTGCCCTGTTACATTTCTCCTGCAAAATCATCAATACCATAGGACAGTTTATGTGGAATCAGTTTCACAATGCAGATGTGCTATAGACAGCAATATGAAAAAGGGCTAAACCTCAGTGGATGGTCTGCCATTGATTCAGTAAGGCTAAGGCTGAAATGGAGGCGTGGAAGAATGTGAGGACTTCTTTCCGTGGGTACAAACAGAATTGGGAAAGGGATTAGCATCCACCTCCCCACATATCTCTGAACACACATATGCAATGCACAACAGAGGGAATGAGGCATGAAGTAAGGGGACAGGCTTCCTGTTTCTTTTCTCCTCTACTCACAGTACACACACACACACACACACACCCAAAATGGGACTGCAGCACTAGCTAGAATCAAGGCTAGAATGTTTACATCTTTTGTTTTAAAATAAAAGCTACTCAAAAAAAATCACATGAATGCAATGTATGCATCTAATTCATGAAGAGACTTTATAGTCCCAAATGTTCATGGGTTGAAAGCCTCTTCAAAAAGTTAGGCTGCAATTTGCAACCAATTTTTTTTCCCCTGGAGATACTTTTCCTGTAGCATCTATTTCATTGTATATTGGTAGGAGGAGGAGACTGGGAGTCAAGATTCCTTATCTCCTGCATTAGATCAGCCACTGACTCCCCATGTATTATTGGATAACTTCTCTGTGCATTAACCTCTCTACACATTAGTTTCCACATCTGTAAAATGGGGATAATTCTTACCAGTATCTACCCCATAGACATACTGTGAGTCTTAGTATCTGTAAAGGTCTGTAAGAGCTTCTGATAAAAAGTGGAATAGAACTGAAAAGAATTACACTTATAAAAATTATGACATATTTGAAATTACCTAGCGTGACTGTAATTTGTTGGAGAAACACCACAATATTGGTGCATTAATGTTGATACTCTGGCCCCTATATGCCACTGTGGTGGCCCCTACAGACCATACAGGAGCTGCAAGGAACCAGTGGAGAGTTTGTCCCAGTGCAGGAGCAGTGTAGGACTGATATAAGTGGTTCTGTGCTGCCTCCTCACTCCATCCCCGTTACAAGCCTCAGTATGGGGGCAGGAGGTATTATACTGACAGCTCTGAGTAGGATGAGAAAGTGAATTCTGGGCTGCTATACAGCCCATAGGCTGCTCAGGGGAGGCTACTCTAACTTACCCTGGGAGCCATTTCAGCTCAACAGGAGCCCAGAATAAAGAAAAGCACACAGATGTCATAACGGCCTCTGGGATACGGTTTTTGGGAGGCATTTCTCAAGAGGCACAGCATGGAATTTAAACCATTAATTAACAAAGGCAAAAGCTACAATTTCATAAAAGTTCGGAACATGAGTCAAACCATAACACAAATTCAGTGAGTCCAGAGAGCTCAGTTGTACTGGGTGAAGAACACTAATGAGAAACTACACAAGATTTCATTCTACAGGGCCTAACATCAGAACATCACAAAAAATGAACTGTTGGGCTAGACGAATTATTGTAGGCAAGAGTATGTTTAACTGGCCATCTCAGCGTACCTATTTCTCTGCCTCCTCTCTCTCTTCAGTAAATGTGGCAGGTCACCTTGGTTTGTCTACCCACAAGGAACCTCTCCTCCCTCAAAACAGCATAATTCTCTTACTATTAGATGCCAGGGTGATTGACAATAGTGTTTATCTGCTAGAGAAACAATAGGAGTCCCTATACAAAAAATAATGCAGATAAATCAGTGTTTGATCTCTACAATAGCTACAAGATCCAAAGAAGCAATGGATATAAAAAGTTCTATCCCTTTCTTCAGCAACTGCAATATCATTTCCATTATTTCTCCAGGCTCCCATTCTGAATTCAAAGCAATTTATCTGAAGTTCAGACACTGTCAGTGTGATTTAGTTTCAGTTTTATGGCAACTGCAGGTCTCTAATAAGTATGCTCCTTTCATTGATTTTGTTACCCTTCAGCTGCTGCTGTAAATGTAATTGAAATTTTTGTTTTTTCCCCTGACCTAACTTTATTTTTTACTGACAAAAGAGCAATCAGTGCAGTGTCCTATGAGTTTTATATAACCTATTAATAAGACGTTGTTTCTCCTAGAAACAGACTTCCATATTATCACACTTTAACTAAGTGAACAATAGAGAAATATGATATGACATTCACATTACAATATCATTTAATTTTGCATGTATAATTTGCCATTTGTTAGTTTTTTCATCAATGTACAATATGTAGCCCAAGATTTTCCATGCACAAACAAGATATGGATGTGAATATAATATACAAGTTGTTAAGTAAGTATCTACTTATGTATACTATCATTATCACTCTAACAATCTCTCAAATATTTCAAATTAGGAATAAGAGTAACAGTCTAGCAACCTTTTTCTTCCTTCTCAGCCTGTTGTAGTAGGTTGATTCATTTATAGCTGGGATCAGGGGTGAAAGTAAGGCGGTACGGGCCAGTACGGTGGACCGGTAAAAAGTGCCCATTGGTACCGGCCCTACCGCCTTACTTGAAAGTGCTGCCACAGCAGTGCTTTAAGTACCCTACTATGTTGCTGCCATGGCAGTGCTTTATCGTCACTGCCCTTTTGTGCCCCCAGGTTGCCAATGCGGGGGGGGGGGGCGCAAAAGGAGGAGCTGTCCCAGGACCAGCGATTTAAAAGGGCCTGGGGCTCTGGCCGCTGCTGTGGTAGCAGCAGCAGCGGCCGGAGCCCTGGGCCCTTTAAATCACTGCTGGAGCCCCAGGCAACGCAGGCGAGGCAGCCTGGAAAGTCTGGCTGTGGGATGCTGACCCCCAGCCCCGCCCCTTCCTCCTGAAGCCCTGCCCCTTCTGGGGGGACGGAGCCCTCCCCCGAACCGGTAAGTTTTCAATTTTACTTTCACCCCTGGCTGGGATGTGTGTATGTATGGGGGACGGGGAGAAAGGTGTATGTGTGCATGCATATATGAGTGTGTGGAGTGTGTGCTTCTGCATGTGTGGGTGTGTATATGTGTGGGGGTTGGAAAACTTGTCAAAGGAGAACTAAATGAAATAACTTTCAGAAATGAATTTTTCATTTAGTTATCTGGTCATTCTTACTTTTTGCAGGAATATGTTCCACTGTCTAGGATCAGCGTCTATCAAAGTCTGTCTCCTGTGCTTACGAGCTACCCAGTTAATCAATCATATAATTGAACCAGTGGAATGTAGTTGTCATGAGAGGTCATGACCAGGGTGGGAAGACAAACTCTCATTTAGCTAGAAGCAAATCCCATGGGAAGTTTTAAAAATGATGGCAGAGGCCTTAATTAAGAATATTAATTTAATTGGTTTTGAGTGCAGAGAACAGAGTACCAGGTTGATGTATTCATCATGGCAACTTGGGTAGCTAAGTAGATGACTTGGCTGTTGCATTTAGTACCAGCTGGAGTCTTTTCAGGATGTGATTTTATTCCTAGACATAATGTGTTGCAATAATAAAGCTAGAGGCCTCGAATGCTTGGATCATTGTGGACAGGCCCTTGTCCAATAGGATGACATTCTTCTGTCCAATTGCTCAGAAGGACCCCAATACTACAGAATGAATTTAAAACCTGAGGACAGATGCCCTCCGTAGAGGGAGAATGTTATACAGACAGTTAATTTATTCAAAGAGTTTCCTTTTCCCTTCCAGAATCACCTCTGTCTTGCTGTTAGCCAGCTACTTCTTATCCAGATACTGATTTTGTCTAGGCAATGAGAAGAGTGGGAGACAGTGCATTTTCCTCTGTCAAAAGGAGAAGTACATCTGGAAGACTTCAGTGTACTGCTGGCATTTCAGCCTAGGTTATCTCACAGGTCTCCCAATGGAAATAATAATAGATGCTGAATAATATGGGGGAGATGACTGAGCATTGTGGGGATTTGGAGGTGGAAGAAGAGTTGCCCATAACTTTCTATGATCAGTTGTGTGTAGGCACTTGAACCATTTCAAGGAATTTCCATTCCTTTTTTGCAGCCTCTTGGCATGAGGACATGAGTATTTTACAATCAACAGTACCAAATGCCTAGATAGCTCCGTTAACGTGAGTATGGTTGTATTTCCTTGTTCTTTGTGGATAGGATATTATCCACCAGAGCAACAGGTGCTCTCTCTATTCTGTGCTCTAGCGTGAAGCCTGACTCAAAAGGATCCTGGTAGCTGACAGTCAGGGGGACGGTTTTTTTATAACATCTCCGTGCTGCATTATTATTAGTTAGACTGTTGCATGTTTCAGAATGGGTGGTTAACTCCACTCATCAAGAAGTGGTAACAGCCTTTGATAGCAGGGGCCCCAAATATTCTCTGTTCTCCAACAAGGATAGGGGTCAGAGTCATGGGCGATAGCTTCCATTGCCCTCATGGCTTCCTTGACTACTTTTTGCATGAATGGGCAAAATACTTGAAAAGAAAGCATTGTCCTCTGGACCTGCTTTCAGCTGATTGCTCTGGGTGGGCTATAAGGCCATTCTGGATGTGGATGATCTTTTGGAGAAATAAGAGGATAAATTCCTCACAGCAAGAGGTGACGGGCTCTGTCATTAAACGTAGGTGTGGGTGTATCTGTGTGCGCACATGCACATTTGTGTGTTTGAGAGAGACAGAGTGCATATATTTGTGTCAGACCTTGGGCTGCCTATTGCATATTAAGGAGAAATATAACAAGTGTCTAAAATTAATATTGCACACATTATAATGTCATATGAATGGCACATCAGGAACTGTTACCTGTAACTTATAATAGTTCATTGAACAAGTTAATTAAGTATACAATAATACAAGAAAAGACACAATAGTTCATTTAACTTCATGTTCAACTGAAGAGAAAAAAATCTTATTACATTCAAAAGTAATAGGTGTCAGTGAGATATTATGTGTCAGATTATAAGAAATCATTTCTCTGTCACTTAATAATTGCCGTATTCTTTCCAAACTGCCATTCAGTTTTGAGGATTTTTATATTGATAGAGGCTTAATAATAATAATGATTCCAGACTGACCTACTTTGGGTCCTGTAGTTAGAGATCTCTTAGTGTGAGGACCTAACTCTGGCGCTTCGGTCTACACCTCTCAGGAAGAGGCAGTTATCCTTGACATTGGACAGCTGACAATCTTATCTGTTAGTAACCGAGACCCAGACATCAGCATTTTCAAAATCCTAATCCTTGGCTACATAGAATCAAAGTGATAATACACTGAGTCTCAGTCCAGGATACATCTCATTTACACGGTACCTGTCAAACCCCTTAGAAAAAAATGAAAGTAATAGGAATGAGTAAATAATCAGTTCACAGGGTGTTTGGGAAACAAAATTTATCCAACAGATCTTTTAACACAGATTAGTTAATGGTCCCTTTGGTGTGGATCTTAACCATTATGGATATTAATGCTTTTTTATTTTTATTTTCCAAGCACAAGGAGAAAAGGCAAGTAAAGCAGCAGATTAGTCTCTGAAAGAATCAGTGTCTTGAGATAATCACTGTCTCAAAGCACACAATGGGTGCTTCTTTTTTTTTTTTCCAGCAGGGGAAACCAAGTATGATCCTCCTTCTCTCCAGCTTCCCTTTTGTTAGCTCCCCCTGTGCACATCCATCCTTTTACTCATTTTCCTCCCTTAATCTCAGAATAATATCTTGTCTTGTCTATTGCCCTGAAGGGTTTGCTTAATATAGTCATAAAGAACTGCCAGAATATTTTTAAAGAGATATAATAATATATATAAAACCACGTTGAGGGAAACCTGAAAACAGACTGCACTGATATTTATTTAAACTTGTGTCTAGTTTAAAGGTGAACTGAAATGAGATCTTAAAAAAAAAATACACCTCATTAAGGATCTGATCCTGTAAGGTGATGAGTGTCTTCAACCCCACTTAATTCTGGAGCCGTGTGAAGTCCATGGAAGTTGAGGGCACACTGCACCTTACAGGAGTAGGCCCTGTGATCCCAATTCACTAAAGAAGTAAATCCTTCCCCTCTCCCAAGCCTGTGTGAAAGGCCAGGGCACAGGAGAGCTTGAGGTTGCAAGTAACAGTTCTTCCTCCCCATGCTGTAGGGGGAAGCAAAAAGAGCACTCCACGGCCACTACTGCAGTATCAGTGCTGCAGTCACTTCTGTAGCCCATACACCCCTATGGGATTAGGGGACAGCAGATGAATCCATATAGTCATGGATTCATTGACCCTCCGTCATCAAACCCTTCTTCCATGCAGTAGAGAAGGAGCCTCTGTGGAGAGGGGACTCCACAGTTTGCAAGGGATTCCCACCCTTTCAGGGAGCCTGGGTTTCTGCCCTGCAGAGAGAAACTAGACTAGTATTTCAATGATCTGACATTTTTATCCTCAGAATAACAGATCCAACAAACCTTTCTGTAGTACAAATGCCTATTTGTTGTAGATCATGGATGTAACATCAAGCTCCAGGAAACAAGCTTCTGCATGGTAAAAGTAAAAATAAATGTGAAAGCACAAATCAATGTACAAGCAAGCCTCATATCTTTTTGGTCTAAACCCCTTTTCTTCACAGCTCACCAACCTGAGCTGTAACCAACATGTCTGAAACAGACCTACTCAATATAGTTACATGATAATGACCACTTCAAATAACTGAGGGACTTTGTCCTGGGATACTCTCAGAAATGCATGACCTCTAAGGACAGAGAACTTAACAACCATTTAAGGATCAACATTATCTATTACCAGAGAAGAATTGCCCAGGGCTGTCAGATCAATACAATCTCAAGCAGACATATAGCCTGACAGATTCCTGCACTATGTTCCTCCTAATGAAATAGTGGATGATATTATTTCCTGGAACTTTGGGAAAAAACAGCAACAAAAGTTTTTTTTATCAAAATAAAACCAAGGGATGAAAAACTCTGCTTCAAAATTCAATGTGAATATAACAAATACATTGCAGTGATCTTGTTTGCAGCTTTGGGCCTATTAGTTTTGTATTGTATCAATATATCTTTATAACCTTAGCTTGATGTTAGCTGTTATGATATCTACATTATTAATTGAATGACAAGTACTGTATTGGTTATAGTATGTCATAAAGTTATGCACTTTCATATAAGATTAGTGTCTTAATATTCCATTCCCACTACACAATGTATATGGTTAGCTACTATTTGTTGGAAACAAATTGACGCATCAGTTACTTACCCTCACTAATTCAGTGCAAAGATTATGGATTCAGCCAGATCACACACTAATCAGAGGTACTTTCCTAAGATACATGGAGTGTTTACTTATAAAACTGTTTATATAGCAGCTCAGAAAAGCATTTTCCCCTTAGAGAAACGAGTACTGATTGTGCTGTCTGCTATACTGATGTATACCAGTGTAACCCTTCTGCCAGGCAGAGTTGGCAGCAACAAGGGTCGGGTTCAGTATCTAGCGGTTCCTTTTCAACAATACAACACAAAACCAGCTCGAGCCCCCACCCAGTGACCTGGACAATTACACACCACCCCCTGGCTGCCTCTAAGAGGCAATGCTTCCCCTCTTGCAAGCACAGAGTCTGAGTGTAGCAAAAACTTTTAACATGTCTGTCCCTTCTCTGTACCTAAGGTGGGTAAGGAGGCACCTTACTCCCTCCACTGCTCAGACACTCACTCACTGCCCCTATCTCGGGGGCTCTGCTCTGGCATTCTCTGCCAGCTGCCCTGCTAGCCGCACCTCTCCTCCAGCTACCCACACCTCTCCACCAGCCACCCTGCTGGCTGCTTGTCATGCCTTCCTGCCAGCTGCCCTGCTGGCCATGCCAAGATGTCTTGAGGGCCCCGCATTTAACACAGCTCTCAGTGATTTCAACTCTCAGTGATTTCAGTTGTTAGTGGGGGAGCCTCACTGCTGGTGTACACTGGGCAGTCTCTTGCATCAGAGACACTGTCCCAAAGCAGGTCTAATACTTAGCCCTAAGTATCAGTGATTTCAGCTCTGCAACATGTAAGAAGACTCTCAATTGAAATTAGCTCTCTTATTACACAGTGGAGAAAGGAGAAGGGTCAAATGGTATCTGGGGCACTTAGGCAAGGTCCACACCACTAGGTACAAATACCTACCCCCACCATCTCTCCACTCACTAGGCTTTGGAACCCATGTCCCCTGCCTAGCAAGTGCCATTTAGTTGAGGGTGAGTCCCTCAATCGGGAAATGCCAGGTACACTTCTGCTGCCCTTCGTTCACACAACAAGGATAACAACCCTTTGTTACTCCTGCCCCAATAACAAGGAGACTGGGGATCCCACACCTGCCAAAAGTGACTATTTGGGCAAGCAATCCCATCATACTGAGCACCAAGATATCAGGGGAGAGTTCATTCAGACTCTGCTTATGCCACAAGTAACGTGGTTGAAGGTAATGGAGTTTCCAAACTGTCTTCTTACATGTTGCTAGTAAACTAGTGCAAGGTAAGTCAGAATCAGGCCCATGATAAGAGTTCCCTATTTTGCTAGAGGTCAGGCATTTGCTGTATGGTGAAAAGATGACATATCCTGATGCCACTGGACACTAAAAAAGAGGTGCACATCATCTACTTGCTTGTTAAGGTATCAGCTTATTCTCACCCTCCTCTTTATATCTCTCCTTTGTAGAATTTACTTTGTTATATCTACTTTTAGTGTAACCCATTTTTTGGAAAAGGGAGAACATGTGTAATGTTGGGTATACAATTACATTACCATTCACCATCCTTAGTCAGGGCAGATCTTGAACTTGGTGCTATATACAAAAGAAAAGAGATGAGGGCCTTCCCTGAAGTTGCTTACAGTCTAACGGGCAAAGTCTACATCCTCCTCCAGTATTAAGCTCTGCCCCAGAACTGGAAAAAACAACCTGGGCCCACTGAGAACAAGGAGGAAAGGTTTTGTGGGGCCCACACAGGCAGTCAATCTCCTGTGGACAATGATGTTTGGGATGAGCCGGAATGGTTCAGGAGAGAATCAGGTGGGGCAGATGGATCTGATGCAATGTAGATTCCCCATTCGTTCCCTTCCCCTCAGAGTGGGAAGGCAGATATCATGGGAGCTACTACAGCTTTAGGAATACAGCCATGATAACACACAGCAGATCCACTGGTGCACCCGGTCCATGAGGTTAATTCCTTCCTCTCAGCCCCAACAGAGGAATATTCCTTATTCCAGTGCCCACCCAAACTAATGATTTGGACACAAGTGGGAAGGTTTGGCCATAAGCACAATTTATTGTTGAAGCTGGCATTCCTACATGTCTGGGTACACAGCAGTTGCAAAAATGGGACTGTCACAATAAGACAGTAAGAGATTACACATCAACAGTAGACTAGAAGTAGAATAGTGATAGCCCAGGTGTGGACTGCAGATAACCCTTTACATCCAGCCAGCCCACGCCTAGGATATGAATTCAGTACAAACAACCAGAGACCAGATCAGAGAGTTGAGGACATGGCTGTAGAGAAACATGACTACAAAAGAGGAGCATAGGAATTGCCTTACTGAATCAGACTAGTGGCCAATCTAGCCCATTATCCTATCTCTGGCAGGGGCCTGTATCAGATGCTTCAGAGAGAAACCCCATAGTGGAGAATTATGGAATAACCTCCCTATAGGACAAGTTTCTTCCTAACCTCCCCCTAAATCTCCACCCCGCCTCAGTTAATGGTAGGTAGGCTTATATCCTGAAGCATGAAAGCTAAATCCCCTCTAAAAATATAGATAAGCAGATTAGAAAAGTCAAAGATATACAGCCACCAAGACCAAAGAAAAATATATCAATTATATATCAAATGGCCTAATTAAAAACACTGATTTTACTTTTACTCATTAGCACAGCCTCTGTGAAACCCAGAAATTTCACCTCACCAGAATTTATGCAAACATTCTCATTTGCAGGTCTCATGGGTACACACCCCCAAGTTTCACTTTGAATTTCAGATTGAAATATATTCAGCAACTACATCTAAACTATGGAGTTTCACTGCGTTTTGTGTCAAAACTATGCAAAACCATGATTTTGTCATTATTTCAATCCTAAACACATAGATTATTACAGCTTCACTCAAAACCAGGCACAAAGTCATTCAGAAAGCTAATTAACCCTTTGAAGAGTCTCATCTGAATTTTGTGTTTGCAACAAAACTTGATATCAGGTAAGTTGTGTGTGGTGCATATGGTCTCCTGGCAAGCATTGCTCATGTCTCTATCATATTGTTCATGCTTCTATTTCCCATGATCTAAAAACAAGTCCATGGATACTTTTTAAACATGAATACAGAGCATATTACATAGTCAGAGCTCAAGAAAAAGCAATCTGATTTATTTTTCCAAGACGTCAACACTAGTCCAATTTATTGCCCTAAGTACCACAATCTGAGCAGTGTCTAGTCACCTCCTAATCAAAACAAGAATGACGCATACAGTGCAATTACATAAGTGGTGTGTTAGGCTATAGTACAAGTACTTATAAACCATTATCATCATTCTTCAGTTTTTAATAAGAGTCAAAGAGAATTATATTAATTTCTTTGTGGTTTGTAACAAAGAGACAATACAGATAACTTAACAGTTTGTTGAAAAAAATATAGTGTAATGGAAGCTGTCTCAAAATGGTAATGCTCTGCTGGCATAGGAAAGTTAGCATGTACCTGCCACCATCTCCTACTTCACAGGCAGAGATCTAGGAATTAGAGTATAAAAACATATTTAAAATAATTACAAGGAGATAATGGTTGAAATAATTTGAGAATGCGCCAGGTGATGAAAAGTCCAATTTGAGACACTTATCATAAAAGCGCTGAACTGCCAAAGTCTCTCAAAAAAATGCAAGAAAAATAGCAAACGTAGCCACAGGGTAAATCTTGCTACCAGACACTGACCAGTAGCTTCCTACCTGTAAACTAATCAAGGCCCCACTCCTACATAGAGCCCCACTGATTTTATGGGGACACATGTAGATGCAACCTAATCAGGATCACCTAATCAGAGACAATTGCAAGATCAGCTTAATAACAGTGTTCTGTTGAGGGGAAAGTGTCTCTGCCACCCTTGCCAGTGTCTAATAAGGAGCATAAAAATATTAAATATCACTAATTTTAGGTATCGGGGGTAGCTGTGTTAGACTGTATGTACAAAAACAACAAGTCCGGTGGCACCTTAAAGACTAACAGATTTATTTGGGCAGAAGCTTTCATGGGTAAAAAAACCACTTCTTCAGATGCATGGAGTAAAAGTTACAGATGCAGGCATTATATATTGACACATGAAGAGAAGGGAGTTACCTCACAAGTAGAGAACCAGTGTTGACAGGGCCAATTTGATGTAGTCCACTCCCAATAATTGGTGAGGAGGTGTCAATTACAGGAGAGGCAAAGCTGCTTTGGTAGTGAGCCAGCCACTCCCAGTCCCTATTCAAGCCCAAATTAATGGTTAGTGTTAAATTTGCAAATGAATTGTAGTTCCACAGTTTCTCTTTTAAGTCTGTTTCTGAAGTTTTTTTGTTCAAGTATGGCTACTTTTAAATCTGTTATAGAATGTCCAGGAAGATTGAAGTGTTCTCCTACTGGCTTTTGTATGTTACCATTCCTAATGTCCGATTTGTGTCCATTTATTCTTTTACATAGAGACTGTCTGGTTTGGCCAATGTACATGGCAGAGGGGCATTGCTGGCACATGACAGCATATCTAACATTAGTAGATGTGCAGGTGAATGAGTCCCTGATGGTGTGGCTGATGTGGTTGGGTCCTCTGATGGTGTCGCTAGAGTAGATATGGGGACAGAGTAGGCAACGAGGTTTGTTACAGGGCTTGGTTCCTGTGTTAGTGTTTCTGTGGTGTGGTGTGTAGTTGCTGGTATTTGCTTCAGATTGGGGGGCTGCCTGTAAGCAAGAACTGGCCTGCCTCCCAAGGTCTGTGAGAGTGAGGGATCATTTTCCAGGAGAAGTGGTAGATCGTTGATGATGTGCTGGAGAGGTTTTAGCTGGGGGCTGTAAGTGATGGCCAGTGGCGTTCTGTTATTTTCCTTGTTGGGCCTGTCCTGTAGTATAGCTGAAGGGGTTTTTGTTGTTGAAGAAGTGGGCAGTAGCCCACGGAAGCTTATGCTCTAATAAATTTGTTAGTCTCTAAGGTGCCAGAAGTACTCCTGTTCTTTTTGTTGTTGTAGTTATTTTTTGTCAGCCTTCTGGGCAAATGGCCCACCTCTTGTCATAAAATTCTCAAATTGGCCCACAGGTAGATCTAATTGATTATCACTGGCATAGAATATAAAGGAAATCAGCAAAACAAACTTTTATAAATTGGCTCTGCAAACCAAGTATCTGGTATTTAGAAGACTGACAGAGCTGGCAAATCTAGCACAAAGTAGAATTCCATCCATATGTTTGTCAAATGAGAAAAATACATCACTTTTATGCAAAATCACAATTCATTGAAATCTTAATTGCCCAGATAGTCAATCGTATGATAAATGTTTCCTTGTAATGATTTAATTAATAATTGTCTGGCTAGTTAGTTTTGTGATGATCAATTCCAAATATTGAAATATAGTAACACTCTGCATAAACAGCTATTTTAAAAAAACTATACCATTGTTGCTGAAATTGCAGAGTGCCTTCGAAGCCATAAATCAAAACTAAAGTGGTTTGAAGTCAAAATGATTATAATTACTCATGCTACCCACAGGTTTTCCAATTCATCAAAAGAAAAATACATCCACAATAAAAGGTGAAAAAAACAATATTTATTTATTTAGTCCATTTAATTTCCATCTTGTTCCCAACTTTCTAAATTAGCAGCAAAAAGTCAGATGAATTACAGCTCCAGCTCTGTTCATGACATCTAATTTACATCAGTAGTGTGTAAGATGTTTTAAACAGCTATTTGCCCTGTACAATTTGATAGAGCTGAATCCTGACAGCTTTTGAGCACCTGGAACTCCCTTTAACTTCTCTACGAACAGTATGTTCTATTAAGGGATGAAATTCATTCCTGCCCAGAGGCCCTGCACTAGAAATCCTATTTTTAGGATTATGTGGAATTGTAACCAGTGCTAGCATGCTTTGTGATAGCTTCTTGATATTGTTCTTCCAATATACTTCAGTATTGAGCTCACCTGCAAAACTCTTGCTTTTCCACTCCTGGTCATCTTTTAAACAGAGATTATCAGATGCAAATTTACCAAGCAGTATGAATGCACCAATTATCCCAAAACCATAAAATCTCCCAAGTACCCAAAACATCCCAAAAGCCTAAAACCATAATCCATCACCCAAAACTTCGGACACGTTTGCTTGAAAACTGGCTCATTTTCACTCCTACCCAGTCTGGGGTTCAATTATGAAAAATTTGCCCAGCTATATTCAGAAGTTTATCTCCTAGCCTTCTAGATTGGCCTCTGGAGGAGGGCCAGGTATGTTATCCACACAGGATTCCCACCCTAAACTCTTCCCACATTCTTCATATATGCATATAGAGCGTCTTGGATCTACACATGCCCTGACCCAAACAGTACACAAATCATACAGCCACCCCCACATCATAAATAGCTTTCTTTGCTTTATAGGGTTTGCTTCCCAGTTTATTATTTGCTATTTCCAACTCCATATCTAAGCCATAATGACAATCCTGGAATTAAAATGAAAACATACGAGCATTGCCTTAAAAATAGACTTCTATGGATTGGAGACAGCTTTTTGTTAACTCCTTTTTAATTTTCTCATACTTCTAAGGATATTTGATCCTCATTTCCGTAGATGGGCAGATACATTTTGCCATGCTGCCAATTATTGGAGTATCTGGCTCTCCTTTGGCCTTTAGCCTGTGTGGAACCTAATTAGAGCTGAGCACTCTGGAAAAGAAAAGAAAGGCTGTACGCTTTCAAGTTAAGGCCATCAGCTGAATATCTTCTATGTCTGTGGCTGTGCTCTAGAAAGTTACAATTGTTAAAATTAGGATTTTCCTCCCCACTTCCTGGGTAAGTGTTCTTCATCCTTTCAAAAGCCTTCTATGCTCCATAAATCTACCAAAGAGGCAGATTAGAAACTAGCCAGTTTCCCATCGTATCCTGTTCCACAGGCCTTACAGAGCATGAAAGGGAAAATGGTGCAGAACATTATTTAAATAAACCACCTACTTTCAGGAAAGTGGCTGTGTTTTCCATACTAATCATGCATGTATGGAAATTTAATTGGAGCCTAAATTTTGCTGATGTCAAGTCTGAGGCAGTTTAATGGTATATTTCTAAATTAAACTAAAAGACATTCTGAGTGCCCTCAGGACAAATCAGGTGCTATCAGACAAAGCATAGGTATAGTGGTTAATTTGATACCTGCACTTTTTTATCTATGAACAAGAGAAGTACCATGTTTGTATCCAGCATTCCAAGGCAAGGAAGTAAATGGGAAGAAGTAAACATAGGAAAGACCTCCTATGTTATCTGTTATACCCTTACCCCTGGCAGTGCATGATTGTTCTGAACAGTATATCTTCTAAATAAATGGTCTCAAGCAAAGGGGCTACTACCCTTTTCTTAGGAGAGTGCTCAATATTATACAGTAATAGGTGTCACTTTTAGGAAACTTTTCCTGATGTCCAGCTTACATTTCTGTTACTTTTGCAAATCTGATTAAAGAGTGTCTGGTACACAGGTATTATCTGGGCATCTGGTGTTAGACACAAGAACCATCTCTACAACTGCATGTCTCTGCAACTAAGACATGGCCTTTTCTGCTCTGAGAATACAATTTTCCTTCACCAGAACAGACTAAAATGGTTTGGTTATGAAAAATTCCACATAAAGGCTTTAGAAGTGACTAAAAACACTGCTCATGGATAACTTATGTTCCATTTTCATTTATTTGTATGATAGTAGTTATACAGAAGAATTACAGAACATATTCTTATGAGTAAAGAAGCACTCTGTCATTATGGCAGACACTGATTTTCCAGACATTTGGCAATTCCAGGACATATTATGTCCCCATGCTAGGTTATTACTGAGGAGCAGCTGGAAATGTAACTGGCAAGGACAGGACCACAGAGGAAAATTCCAGGAGAGTAGCTGGGAGAGTCCAGTGATATTGTAGCTGAGAAAGCTGTTGCAGCATCACAGTGAACATCAGGAAAGCATCATAGATGCCCAGCAGAGTTTCAATGGAGCTCCAACTACAGAGCAGAGCACCCAACTAAGATGAGGAAGCCAAGAGACAGGGCCAGGGAGCACCAGAGTTCATCAGTTTGTTTTTTATCGAGAGATGCTTGTGAGGGAGTAATATGGAATGGAGCATGCCTATGGTGAGAGCAGAGACTGGACATGGGAGTGCCAATGACTCTGTGTATTACCTTGGGGTTGCCAACTTTCTAATCACACAAAACCAAACATCCCCCCTCCCTCCATCGCTCCTGTCCCCCACCCTCACTCACTCGCTCATTTTCACCGGGCTGGGGAGGGTCCCTTTTCAACCGGTGTTCCTGTTGAAAACCAGACACCTAGCAAGCTTACGATTTGTAAGAGTGCTTCATCAGTCATCAGGGAATCTAAGATCAGCAGGCTCACATTAGGCCAGGATGAATCCACCTCCCATCTCTGACATCTGCTAAGACTGGAACTGCTACCGCTTCCAAACCTTGGCAGTTGTTCTGGCCCACTTTCCCTCTTTGGGAGTTAGTGGGCCCAATACAGTTTATCAATACTGGGGAAAACCCCAGCACACGCTCCAAGAATCTTGGCTGGATAGTGGGGAGATCTGCAAGGAAAAGGGAGAGCGGAATCCCTCCCCAAAGCCACCTAGTGGTCGCACCCTTCGTGTGCCCTCAGCACCCCCATAGAGTTGGACTCTGCACCATTCGAGGGCATAGTCCTTCTGAAATGTTGCTTCTCCCCTTGTGCATGAGAACTACATTGCCAAGGGATTCTCCACACCTGAAGAGTCAAGGCCAAGATTTGCACCCTGGAGAATATATAAACTGTTATAAGTAGATGTATAGAAATGTAACGCTATCTTACAAGTCCTGTTCCATAGCTAACTATCTGTCACAAGGTAAAATACTACTTATCTACCTCCCGGGGTGTAGTGAGGCTTAAATAACTAAATGTTTGTAATGCAATTTGAAATTTTGAAATTCTCAGATGACAGGTGTTATATGAGTGCAAGGTATTACTCATTGCTATTATTCATCACACTTGTCCAATACAGTATGTGACAGTGTTTGCTTAACGTTAGAATGTGACTGCTCAGGCACCATCAGAGATTGTACCCAACATATCAGACATTGTATTCTTGTGTCCTGTGTAGTAGTCTGCATGCTTTGCTATTCTACCAATTGAATGGAGGACAAAGATGCATTCCTTTTTGGTATGTCTCCTGTCCTCTTATTTTTAATACTGTACACCCTAATTTTCAGTTACACACACACACCACCCCTGAATAGAGAGGGCAAGACTGTGATTTGCTTTTGCATGATGGATGCTTAAGGATGAGATCATGGATGGGCACTGAGTAGGTAACAACTCCTAGGATGCAAACCATCCCAGAAGAGTCAGGAAGATGTCAGGACTATGGCTCCACTTCTGCTCTTCACCAGCCCATGGAGCTTAATTCTGTCCCTTTGTGCATATGCGTGAGATAATCTTTAATTACATGATCACATACCAGTTTTTCCACAGGACCCCTCATTCAGAGTACAGCATGGCCCTGCTTGGGGAATGAATCGCGGTTCAGTAGTGAAAGAGATTGTTGTCTGTCCGATGTGTGCTTTATTTATTGGAGAAGGCGGAAGGTGTGTAGTGAATGAGACAGGGGATGGAAGGATGAAAAAGGATGGTGTCATGATTAAATTAGTCATATTCCTCCCTGCAGATTTGGCATCCATCTCTGACCCTGCCTACACAACTATTGAGTAATGCTGGGCAAGTCACTTAAACCACACTTTCATAGGTGGTCACTGATGGTGTGTTCCTTATTGTTGACTAATATATGCTAGCTAGCAGAAATATGTATATATATGCACATATATATCTTAACATGCATTAAGCACCAACAATTAAGCACAAATATTGTAACATTGATCTAACCTAAACTGGCCTATACCATTACACAAGGCTTTGACAAAAAATCCTGTTCATTTATGCTAAGTATCCCATAATGCCTTGCATTTGCTGACGTAAGCATTTAGCATAAGCAGATAGGAAACTTGTCAAAAATCAAGATACATTCATTCTATGTCTTAGTACAAGCCAGAGAAGTACCTGCATGGACTAGTACTGGGAATGCTAGTATCCAAAGCAGAGAAAAGGAAGGAACAGAACAAGTAGGGAATTGGGACAAACTGAAGAGTTGGATTTTAGTGACGTCAAAAGAGATGTGTAACTTGTATATAAATAATACCAACTGAAATGAGTAACTTTGGGAGCACACCTTCTGTGTAAGGTGAATATAAATCACTGCATGAGACAGCTTCCCAGAGACTGGCATCATATAGAACATTTTTCCTGTATACTATTTGGCTTAGCTGGCAATAAACATATAGAACAACAAGACAACAAATCATTGACTAGCTGCCCATTTGGTAAACAACCTCCATTCTGATGTACTGAATGAGGCAGTGGTGCTGGGAAAAATAGTATGTGATCATGTAATTTAAGATTGTATCGTGCATACGCACAACAGTATTTGCTAACTAATGAGTGCTTGAATTCGAAGCCTTAATGATGTTTCTTTAACATAGTTTTGTATGGGTCTATAAATTCAAGACAAAACTGAGCTGAGATGGTATGTCTACACTGCAATTAGACCCTATGGCTGTCCCATGCCAGCAGACTCAGGCTTAGAGGCTGTTTAATTGCAATGCAACATTCTGGCTAGGGCTGCAGCCCAAGCTCTAGGACCCTAGAGTCTGAGCATCTTCACTGCAATTAAACAGCCCCTTAGCCCAAGCCCGGGAGCTCAAGTCACCTGGCATGGGCCAGCCATGGGTTTTTAATTGTAATGCAGACATACCCAGAGAGAGGAAAATATTCAATATATGGGGGACTGTTTGGGTTTTCTTTATTATCATGGTCCATCGTTATGGCTTCAATGCCTTGGTATAACTGGTAGTATTTAGTGAGCTTATCTAACATATTGCCATCTCTTCTTGCTTCACTACTCCCTAACATATGGGGGGGAAGAGGGGAAAGCTCCCCCATCTCTGCAGAAAGCATTCAAGTATTCCCTAGCTTTTTGTAGGATTCTTTAGTGTGAAGTTTAGGTAATTTTTTTCTCTGCCATATCACAGTGATCTGTGTCACAGCAATATCAACCCATGGCAGGAAAGATAAGATTCTGTCACAATGAGGGTTGTGGCTATCTGTATGCCCCTGCATCTGAGAACATAATATTCAACATGCCATCATGAATCTTGATTTTATTAGTTAATATTTGTAAAAGAAGACAAGTGCTAAGAATTAGTATCAATTGATTTGCTGGAGAAAATCTTGTAAAAGAAATATATTTTGATTTGAAGGCTTACAGAACATATAAACTTTGGTTGGAAAAGGTGGCAGTAAAAATGCCCATATTAAAGAAAAACACAACAAGGAAGGGACTAGTGCCTTTAAGATGGTATTGTAAAAGTTTTATAATTGTAAAATTTAAGCAGCAGCAGAGTTAGACATAGAGTGCAGTACATTTACAGAGGCATTTTCATAAGGAAAATTAGGAAAAATGGAAAGGTAACGAATATGACTCCAACTCCTCTCAAGTTATGAAACAGCATCCTTTAATACATAGTTTAGCAGCCCTTGCAAGGATCAGAAAGGAAAAGGAATAACTAATTCCCCCTTATTCTTAGCAGGGCTGTTTTACCTCTTAGTAGATAGAGGATCTGAAATACTGTAGTGAGCAATCAACCTCTTACCAGTTCTGCCAGAGGTCATTAACAAGAATTGCTGCAAAAGACTTTAATGTGCACAAAAGTCATAAAATTCCCCGCATGCTTGATGCTGACTGCATTTTATTTGAATAACCTTAGACAACATATTGAATTCTAGAACTTGCACTTTCGGATTAGAAATAATGAATCTGGTAGTTCCTGAATTAGAAACAAACAGGGAATTTTGTGAGAAACTTGATTACTGCAATAGCCACATGCAGGACTAAATATACAAAAGAAAACTAAAGGTCTGCCTGTAAATGTGTGCCTATATTTGAGTGCTATTACCAAAATGGTGTGTCCAGTCTGAGTGATTTCATATGATTTCACACACAGTCATCTGATTTGCACATGCAGTTTCACTAATTGTGCACATATAGGTAGACATACAGTGACAGGTACCTGTTTGCTCATGGATCTGAAATATTCTTCTAAAAAATTGGCCCAAAGTGTTTAGATGTTAACAACAACAACCATTACCTGATTGTTGCTGTTATTGCTACGTCTTTTAAAAAGTGAGTGGGTGCATGAGTTGGGGGGAGGAGAGTAATAGACAATCTTTGACTCTAACATCAATAACTCTTTATTAAAGGGATACTGACAAGGCTAATTCATTTGGTAAAACTGATGTTCTGACATCTCTTGTTGGATTCCCCACAATCACTTTCATGCATTAATCTCCTTAGGCTATCTGAGTTTTTGGCAGGAAATAATTTGAAATTTACATGTATTTTGTTCAGAGTAAGATTCTTGTAAATCAATATACTGCTTGCTCAAGATCAGACACTTCTGGTAAAGAAAAGTATTAACAGAAAAATGTATAGCATGTTACATGAAATCTATGTTATATCTATAATTGTCTATAACTTTGGCATTCTGGTTCATAATTACATACATTTAATTATACTATGTTATAAAATTAGTCCACATTTCTGTAAAGATGTTCATTTTATCCATTATCTTGAATGCTAAGCATCAGTGATTTCAACATTCCAGTATTCAGTGCTTGGAATAAAAAGTGATTACCACTTGATTAGAATTAATTTCTTTGCTCGAAGAGTAGGTACTATTCCTCTTGCTAATGGCCTTAAAGTCCTTGGGTTAATAAGTGGAGCTCCCAAAGTAAAGAAACAAGAATCCCATGACAGGAAAAGATCTGAAATCAGGGGGTGTATTTTCCCCCTGGTGTTCACTTCATCCTATGGTATTTTATGTGCACCCATAGTGTATACAGTAGGGGTCCAGGACCACAGGTGCAAATCATGGATTTTTTTTTTTAACCTTAAACCCATTCCCAGATTGCAAATGAATTTGGTAATTGAAAAGTAAAGTTTTGATATAGTATGATCTACACAACAGATGCCATATGGATTGCAGCAGTGAAATTTCCTAATTCTGTCCCACCAAAACACCTCAAACCAAATTCAGCAGAGACCCCATCTAGGGATGAAAGGGTATTTCAGTCTCCAAGTCTATTCAGTATTTAGCCTTTCTGCTTAAAGGCCAACAGAAGTAACAAGTACTCCCATTTTTAATTGTGGTTTTGTTTGTCCTTGTACATTAGAAACTACCTCATTTTATACAGGATGACAAAAAGCCACCAGACAATGAATTTCAGTTACTGCAGGGCTGGGATGAGTTCAAACTCTTGTCTAGAGCTCTTCAGAAAAACGTTGACACAATGGTTTTCCTTTTGAGAATGCAGTTCTGCTGAAGTCAATACACTGTGCAAACTGTGTTGATTTCACTGAAGTTTTGTTTTTGAGAAAAATGGAAAAAAGTGCCAACAATGTCAGTAAATTCCATTTTGACATTTTCAAAAGAAAAAGGTTTACAATTTTCATTTCAAAATTATTTTTTTCATTTTGAAACATTTATTACATATTGTAATCTAATTTTTTAAAACACAAAATCCAAAAAAAATGATTTGATAAACATGAAATGATTTTTTCCCTGAATATTTTTGGAGATAATTTTTAAATTACCAGTCTCATTCCTAATCAGAATGAGGACAAATGCTGAACTCCATCATGAAATAGAATTTCCATTCACTGCACAGTTCTAGTGGTACTTTAGATCTATAGGTGAAAAGTTCCATAGCCTACTAGCATTATTTGTTTTTGTTGTATTTTGTACCCACTTTTATTGTGATAGAATCCTGAGGATGCATATTACTACTCAAAATGTCCAAATAAGTCTAGCTCATCTGAATCTTCACTTTTAAGTTTCCACCTGTCACTGTGGGTAGGATGACCTCTGGTGCAAAAAGACTCACTGAGTCCAATTATACAGGTAACAAAACAAAGTGAGTTTTCACAAAAATACACAAATTTACACTCGGAATATCAGGTCATGGCCAACGCAGAATTATCCCCTATTATACAATTAGCAGTATTCTTCCAAATCTAGTTGTAACTGTTTCAAAGCAACAAGACTTCCCCTGCTCCTTTTCATACAGTATAACAATCTAACGCATCCCCCTGCCAGAAGTGTTTCATGCTTTTCAGTCTAATTTTTCTCTTTCTTGATTTCAATTTTTACTCCTACTTATGCCTTTTTTACTAAACCTAAATAATTCTTCTCCTACTCTTGCATTTATATCCTGCCAATAGTTATAAACTATTATGTTCCCCCACCCTCATAGTAATCCCTTACCTAAACTACACATATTGAACTCTTTCGGTCTTTCCTCATAAATCAGACCCAGTAGCCATCATCAATCATTTTTATTAACCAGTCAATATTTCAGTCATTTCTTTTTCTTTTTAGTTGCTTATTTTAATATCTAATTAATCAATATCTTTCTGGTAACCAGATGTACAGCCATGTTGAGAGGGACTATGCTGAGCCCTAACATATCCTAAGATAAGATGCCGCTCTGAATTTCTCTTTTTACAATTGATTGAATTGCAAACCCATGTCTAATATCCAGTCTATCATCCCTAGTGCAACCTGTCAGCATTGTTGACCTCTAGGTTTCTTCCTCCAATTCAATGTGTTCAATCAAATATTGCAATTCTCTCTCTACATGCCCATTGTTTTCTTCCATATGTATTAACTTCCACTTCTCCAAAGTGAAACTTTGCTGTCCACATTTCTAATCTCTCAAGGTTCCTTTATATTCTCCCTCTGTCTTTGCTGGTACTCACAATTTCTCCTCATTTATTATCATCTCTAATTTTGAGTATGTTGTCTTCACCTTTCTTTTAGATCACTATGGAACATTTTTAAATAAGACTGACCTAATTCATATCCCAGTCATTCTCCATCAGACACCCCTCCACAATACTTCATTTATCATTAACTTTTATTTATAGTCTTTTTAGTAAGGCTGCAATGTATATTATGATGTTCATATCCAAGTTGATCTAAATCAGCTTTGAGAGAAGGATTTCACACTATCAAATGCCTACTAAAATCAAACTATTGTATATCTTCTTCTTTCCTTTCAACTACTAATTCTATCAAAAAATCAGGTTTGTCTGGCAAAATCTATTCTTTATAATCCCATGTCAGGGACATATGGCCTCATTATTGTTTCTTGCTCTACTTGCAATAAAGTACTTTCTTCCTTTAAAAGGAAAATGATTTGTACAACTCCGGAAAATCTCCAGCCATGCCTTAGTTAAATAGACTAAAATGTATTCCTAATATTCATTCTTTCTATAATTTAATAGCATGCTAACAATATCCAACTCCAACATTTTGCCTCAGCATATAATAAAAAGATAAGGTGAAGGAGCTTTTAGCAGAGGATAAAAACTTTATGTGCATAAAGTCTCTAGTTAAATGCTTGTGGATGCTTATTTTGCCGTTTTTCTTCATTAAATGTGAATTATAGTACTTTAAATGCTGATTTGGAAATCAGAAAGGTTTAGTTTTACTCTGCTGCTTCATATCCACAGGCAACATAAATCTATTTAAAAGCTGATTTAAGAGTGTAACTTGAAAACGCAAATTTGTGGTGATCTGATCCCTTAAATCCTTACATGCTGTATAATCAGAAGCAGGTTGTACTTCATCCAGAGAATACTTTATCTCAATGTGCTTAGAAAATATATTTATTTATTTATGAGTTGTTGTTTAAGTTTTTGTTTGCATCCCAACAAGGGGAGTCAGGACCAAGAATCAGAGCAGGGGGCAAACCTGAGGCTGGGAGTAATGTGTAGTCTGGTTCCAGGTCAGGGTCAATACCAACAGTTAAATCCGAGTCAGGTTGTTCAAATCAAGCTGAGGTCAAAGCCAGGAGTTCAGAAGCAGGAATGGTCATGGCAGCCACAGGAGATCCACATTGTTGCCTGGACACTTCCTGAAATGCCCCTTAGGTTTATATAGGGTGGAGAGCCAATCAGGAGCCATGAGGCTGCTGTCTGTCAGGCCCTTAGAGGTGGGAATTCCCATGTTCTGTCCACAGAGGGTCATGGGCAGTGGAGTGCAAGTGGATTATACCTGCCACTCGGTGGCACCATGGAGATGTTAGGTGCCTGGCAGGGCTGGGTTCTAGACCTGTGGGGCCTTATAGTTTGCTTCTTCACTCAGAAAACTGCATTAGTTTGAAGCAGATGGAGCTAAAGTGTTAAATTGTTAACTAAAGTCAACAGCAGATCGTCCTCCTAATTTGTCCTTTTGCAGCACCCTCGTCCTCTGAATCCCTGTGACATGATACATACCTCCAAAAAAAATGTTTTAAGAGGAACAACCCAAAAGAATGGGACTTTAACAATTTTATAAACAGTTTTGTGTGCAGACTATCATTACTGGAAAACTGTACAGTCAGATATGATGTGGCTGTCAGTAAATTTTCAATAGTCACCAACAGCAGACATGCTGTGGGAATGAAGGTCCCAATAATATAATAGGAACACGTGGATCTGCCCCACAGATCCTGTCACAGAACTGGGACCTAATGTACCACAGTTACTTACAAAAATCAGAAAAATATTGCAAGAGCTGAGGCATTGCAAGAGCTGAGGCACTGTATAAAAAACTGTTTAAAATGTTGCCTTTTCAATGGCAAAAACTATATCAAATTAGCTTGATATATTAAAATCTATTTCATAGACACTGGGCACGTACATTTCTGTCAGTTTTGATGGCAAATCTGCATGGTTCATTAATGTTACATTTAAGCATAATTCATAGTACAGTAATAAGTCACAATGTTCCTAGCACATTGAAAAGCACATAAAAAGGCATGATTAAAGATTATTTTTAGATGCATTCTGCTATTCTGAAGATAAATCTGTTAGATCAGCCTATCATTTTCGAATTTTTCTTGGGTCAAAGTAAAGATAATTCATGTGTCAATCATTTCATTTTAGAGATTACAAAACAATAACATAGTAACCAATGTGGCATCTGAATTGATGGAAGTGAAAAGTATTGTGTTGTATTGATAGCATTATTTTAAATGTTTCCTTGCTCTCAGTAGAGTGGCATAAAGTGATTTACTTACCATTTGTCTATAAAAGGGAAATTGACTTTTCAGGCACAATGTACTAACAAGCAATAACTCTTTCTAGCAGTATGTCAACTTAAATGATATAAAAATACTGTTTTTCCTAAGTTTATTTATGAAAATGTTCCCTATCTGTTGACCCATAATAGAATATTTTACTAAGTACTTCATTTTGGTAAAATAACAGAGGGGTGGTTTTCTATGATCCAATCATTTTCTATTATATTTTGATTAGACGCAATCTAAGGACAATTCCTCACATTTTCAATGGCTTCTCTTTAAGAAATTTGTGTCCTAGAATTGTGCATTCAGTTCTATAAACCTCAATACCAGAAAGTGGTTAATAAACTGGAGGGAATTCAGAAAAAAAGCAACATCAGCAACTCAGTGACCAGAACAATTGACTTATTAGGAAATATTAAAACAATTAAATATGTTAGGGTGAAAAAAAGGGGAATGAAAGCCCACTGCAAGGATATGAAGAAGAATTATTTAGGGCAGGGGTTCCCAAACTTGGTTTGTGGCTTGTTCAGGGTAAGCCCCTGGCGCGCCGCGAGATGCTTTGTTTACCTGAGCGTCTGCAGGTACAGCCGCTCTCAGCTCCCAGTGGCTGTGGTTCGCTGTTCCCAGCCAATGGGACCTGTGGGAAGCGGCAGCCAGCACATCCCTGCAGCCTATGACGCTTCCCGCAGCTCCCACTGGCTGGGAATGGTGAACTGCAGCCATTGGGAGCTGAGGACAGCCATGCCCACGGATGGTCAATGTAAACAAACTGTCTTGCAGCCTGCCAGCGGATTACCCTGACGGGCCATATGCGGCCCATGGGCTGCAGGTTGCTCACCACTGACCTAGAGTATATGGATTGAATCTTTCTTTTAACGTGTGTATGGAAATATAAATAAATACTGCAAGGAGCAATTCTACACTGTCAGTAAGCTGGACTAAATTTCTGTGGGCCACCGGTGATTCGTGGACAGCAGTTTGAGAACCACTTACCTAGATAACCTATTAGCTCTTTTCTATCTCAAATGTATCTTATTTTTAACTCAGCCCCATTGTGATTATGTATAGCCAAAGTCTAATAACTCTTGATTGGGTTATTCAATAAATGGTTGATTACCATACAACATGGTGACACATTCTATTTTATTACTAATATAGGATTTCACTACTATTTCAAACTATCTGTCCAATTAGGTGTGGTATCTTGTCTCCAACAGAAGCCAATGCCTGATGTTGAGGGGGAAGGTGATAATCCCTGTAAATGCACTTATCATAATTCCATTTGTAAGGAGGAAATTTTGTTATTCCAGTAACATATCTAGACCATTGCTTGCAGCTGGAATATCAATTGTTATGCTTATTGCTAAAAGCAGCTAGAAGGGCCTTTCTGAAACATTAGCACAACTAAAAGGCCAGGAGGGCAGGGGAGAAGTGTGACACCACAAGGAATAAACATGACCCTATGCCCTCCTGACTTGAGCTTTTTGTTGAAGCATGCAGTTGTACAAGATGAAAAGTCTGGCAATAGTTAACTATTGCTATGTGAGATACAGCTGGTTAACTGATAGAAAATTCCACAGTGCAGGCTGGAAAACTACAGGCTGGAAAACTCCACACTTAATTTAGGTTCTGCTCAGCTGTTGCTGTTGTTGTTTTTTTGTTTTTCTTTGTTTATTTGTTTTTTGATGAACAAGCTATGTAATACTAACAAATTGGGTATAAAAAGAGGAAGAAATCTGGGCTCAATGGACACTTGGACACCGCTCAAGTCCCCCTGCAGCCAGAAGGCTGACCACTGGACATCTATGGTTAACCACTCGAGAACTCCTCAAGACTCGGAGCAAATATTAATCTGGGGGTAATTTGGGGTGCTCTACTAACCTGTTGCAGATGTGTGTAAGTGCTGGAGACTAAAAGCTGAATCTTTGAGTGAAAGCACTTTTGTTTGCCTTGCATCAACTACCTATCAGCTGGACAGCCGTGTCCCCATTGATTTATTTCCTGCCACCGCCTCGCAAAGAGTAAAGTTACCAAGAGCTTTGGGTTCAGCAAAACCCCAGGTTACAAGTTCTCTACATGAAGGATAAATTTCCTTCATGGCCCTTATGGAAATCAGCTTATGTCCTGAATCATGATATGTAACTACTCATATCTTAGGCCCTGATCCAGCAAAGCACTTAAGCATGTGCTTAATGTTAACCATGAGTTTAAGAGATTTGCTAGATTGGGACCCTATACTGCATAACCACAAATCAGTCACCAGTTGCCATTGTTTCCTATATAAGCAATGGTTTCTGATTTTTGTCAGGAGCACATCATGGAATGCAAAAATCACACATATTAACAGAGTATCTGTGAAGACACAATGAGATAAGTCAAGCTTTTAGTTGGAACTTACACTGTGAATTTCCTTGCTTTCTTTTTGTAAATTAAGTTACAACATTAATTGAAAAAAGTCAACTATTTTTATTCATAGGGTTTAACAATAATCATTATTATAATTCATCGAATGTTGTTAATGGACACTATAATACATATCTATGAATCAAGGGTCAGAGAGCGTAACTAATATTTCTGTGTACTCTTGATAACCATTAATCTGTGAATAACTGACATCATAGTGCATTGATGGGAGTTTGTATTCTAGAAAAAATACATTACCTTACTCTATTGTGCTTGATCCTGAACAGAGTAGGAATGGAGTATTTTATGTCTGAGCCAGGGAAGCACATTAGAACTTGATCCTTCATCTAGGAGAATGCTGCTGCGCAGCCACAAAAGTTACTCATGGTGAGAAGATGGACCACGGACAAAGGAGAAAGCAGTTATCCAAGTGGGTTATTTGTATGTTTAATAATATTACTGTTAAACCGATATCTCATCAAATATGTTTATTTGATTCTACGACTTCACTTCTGTAACTAGCCCCATTCTCTTGAGAGTAGGGGAACAGATACGCAAGGATTTTAAGATTTACTTCCATGCACTCAAGAGAACTATGGCTAGTATTCAATCTTACTGAAGCTTATGCCCACACATTTGCATTGGAGCACAGCAACTTACTACTCGCTATTGTGCCAGTGCAGACCCCAGACCATTGTAAATGAGCAACAAGGATGTGTATTGAATTTCCTGATGAAATAAAGTTGCTGAGCTTGTGCAGTAGACCCCATTTTAAACCTAACTACTTAGAACTGTGCAAAATATTTGCTGCAAAAATGAAGATATTACTCCTTTTCAGTGAAATTGTGATGAAATTCTCAATGCAAGACCATTTTTTTCACTAGTTGAGGGTTTTTCCACTGTCCGGATACACAGAAATTCAAGGCAGCTTAGTGCAGTGTATTTTTGAGTGCTGGGCTAATCTGATTGGGACTGGCCAAACAAATTAAGTCATATGGGTACTGTTTCTGGTCCTCTAAATAGCAGAGTCAGCCTCATGTATCCAGGAGACTTAGCAGACACCATTTTGACTCTGTTCTGTAGTTAGACTACTGTCTGTAAACATCATGTCTTTTCTTTTTCTGCCCTTTCAGTACAACAATAAATACGCTGGGACTTGTTTATCATTTATTAGTGTACCTGGGAACTGATTTGTTATTAATAATCAAAATTAATGGTTTTACAATTTTACAAGGGAAATTCACAGGCAGCAGAAGCTCTGAGAAAGATCAGAGATGCCTGCACCCTTCAAGGTTATTTTGCCATATTTTATCCCATGATTTATACAGACAGGGAATGGTTGCATTTTCCTCTGTTTGGTATTATTTTATATTTCTTCATCACACTGTAGTATAACATATCCCAAGGGCAACCATGCTCTGAGATCTGAGTAGTTGTTCCATTTTGCCTGTCCAGTTCATACAGATCTATAGTGTATGTGTTATGTGATTGAAGCTAATCTATTTGACATTATAATTAAAGTATCATTTATTTTTACACTTTTATATTTGGAACACAATGCCCTGAGAAATATTACCCATCAAAGAGTTTTCTTCTGTTTGATAATGGCAATTCTACATACACTGAAGCAGTACATGACCAGCAGCAAAGAAAAGAAATAAATGATTCCATGAGATGGGATACAGCTGTTGGATATGGGAAGCTGCAGACTACATACATCATCTGTAAACACCTCCTAAACCAGCCATTTCTGTTTGCAGACCTTAGGGTGCTGCTTGAATATCCAGTGCAATGGGGCAGAGAAGATAACCAGAATGGGTGTCTGGGGAGTAGGTTGTCCACACGGAAGATCGTGCTGATGTTCTAGAATTGGAAGTGTAGTGTATTTCTAATAATCATTCATTTGTGCCTGATGTAGGTGTAGGTGTTGACAGAGTCCATGTGTGATGATGAGATGGAGAAGAGGCAAGGGGTTACCGAGATAGATTAATGCCAACTGAAAAGCAGTGTGCTAGTAGGAGAAACCGGCTTACTCGTTGTCCCATGGCAGCCCGGAGACACTGTCAAATCCTTTTTCACACGTATTCAAAATATGAAGTATCCAGGTTTTCCAAAAGGGTGATGACGTTAAGATTCACAGCAGAAAGGCTCAGTGTAATGGTAACTCTGACACTCATGCCTCCTATAGGCAACATTCATCAGCAACCAGGAGTACACACTGTAGAACACTTTTAAGAGGCCCAAAGCAGAAACCTTAGGTGTGCAGTTCTTCCCCACCTGATGTCACTAAGATAACATGTGCCATGTTTGCTCTGTCACAGAGGTCTAGCCTGGATATTGATGTGAAAGTGTTGGATACCTTGGGCTCTCATAAACCACACTGAGAACAGGCATTTATCTGCACACCAAGATGGCAGTCAAAAAACGGGATGGCTGAGCAGAAAAAAAGAGACTCTCTGAGGGTTCTTGGAGCCCCTTGTTGAAATTTCACCACCAAACTGAAGGGAGTTTGGGGGTTACTTTTCTACCTCTGATGGAGAGCCAACTCCTTCCCTCAATAGTGTTAAATCACCCTTGCCAGGTCTGACTTAACCTTAGGGATCATTAAAATACTTCTGGCAAATGTTTGTCTTTGGAATGGACAAGATTGCACCTTATATCAGATATTTTCCCCCTCCTCCCCCCCCCAAAAAAAATCCTGAAGGATATTTCTGGCTCCCCTGCCTCTCTTTTGAATTCCACAAATTGAACCACTCCCACTCCGATAATAGAAGCTCTCTTTCAGCCATGTTCCATTCTAACTCAGCAGCAGCAGCAAAAGGGCAAAGAGTGCTAAAGCACAAAAGGACCCAGCCAACGTTTTCCAGCAAGCCAACAGCAGGGCCACTCAGAAGGAAGATTATAGATCTGTTGTTGCTGCCTCATGTTTCTGGTGCTTGTTCCCCAACCTGCTCCTCTATTTTCTTCTGCCACAATCTATTCTACTTCAAAAGGTCAGCACTGGCACTCTTCCTTCCTTGTCAAGGCATTCTATGGGAGCATACACTAATAGAGGCCTGATGTGGAACTTCACTGACAAAGTACAGTCATTCTGTGTCTTAACTTAGCACTTTGCCACACTGTAGGCACAGAGCAAAGTATCTATACATTTTTCATAACATTGTTTCAAGCTCTAAACTGACCCAGATTCACTATGAAGTTAGTGATCTAAGTGAGTAATCAGCAGTGAATAACTGATTGGATTAATTTGTGTGCATGTGTGAATTGTATGTGCATAGCTAACAGTCTTCTTGAATGTATTTATTAATCAAAATTATATGCTAAATAATTTCACTGAAATATTTGAAAATTTGACACCATAGATTGTTTATGAAGAGTTCTTTGAGTATTTGATATTCAAAATTTGAGCTTCATGGATTAGTTATGATTAGTCAGATAGATTCCATGGGATGTTTCTAATTGGATACATGGAAGTCTTAGACTCAGGTTTCCAGTGCATATACTCACACACAATTTAAAATTCACCTTCTGTTAATGCTTTCCAATTTCTAGTTAGAATATGTTTTTGCAAATATTTCACACAGTAAACTCACTCACTATAATATTCAGGAAAAGCAAAGGGGATGCAAACCAATCAAAGTGAAACTGATTTTTTGTATTTGAATTAACAGTCAGATGAATTTGTATAGCATTCTCCCAGCTCTTCTTCCAACAAACATGGCTTTATGTTATTTTTTTTTAATGAAACCTCCAATCCAAGGACTCTTGCATGTTTCAGGTATTATTGCAAGCATTTCTAATTTAAAACCAGTTCATTCAACTCTGCATAATAGTGTCATCAGGCATGTTTGTACAGTGACCAAGGAAAAAGACTATTTTAATTTAAGGTTTGTAAGTAACAACACTATTTCAATTTTTAATATTAGAATAAAAGTTATGGTTTAAAGATGCTAAATATCCATTAAATTGTAAGTCAAGAAGAGATTAATTTAATAAATTTCTTAAACTGCTGAAGAAACCCTATCACAGGTGAAATATGCCATTGAAGGATTATAGTAGGACTATACAAGAAGATTTCTTTCTGTGGGGATGTAATGTCTGAGTAAGTATTTTAACAGGTGGGGGAAAAATCTGTTTTTCATTGTATTATTGGGAACAAAATCTCTGATCTTTAGAACAGAGTAAGATTTCCACCACTGTCAAAGTAAAACTCTAATACTCCTTGCTTGTGGCATACATACACTGATCTCAAAGTTTAAGGGCAAGACACATTCCAAACAACTAGCCTGATCTTGCAAAGTGCTGAGGGCCTCCTGGGGTGGCCCAAGGCAGTGACTTTAAATGGAGTTGAGAGTACACATCATCTTGTTGTACTGGGCACAATAGAGATAAAATCTTAAAAAATGATAAACAATTAAATCTCACATTGACTTGCAGTGCTGTGCATCCTTCAGGATTTTGTCCAGGAAAAATATATGTCTTTATAAATAGAGATTTGTCTGCCAGACTAACCCTCTTCCCTCCATTGTTTTTCATTAATAACATCCAGTAGAAATGGAGAAGGCCACTATTATAGTATATATTCCCCAATGCAACATCTTAGTCTCATTACCTGAGTGTTTGCCCATGTACATGAGCACTCAAACAACTCTCACTCTTTCTCTGGTTACTCTTCATTCCCTCAAGGAGCCTCAAAGATTGACTCATTCGGCCTGATGGATCAAGTAGCGTGCACTCAAAATTGGTTCCAGCTCTAAACACACACAAGACCAGGCCCCTTGAGAGAGAAAATCTGCACATCCTCCCCTCAGTGATAGCTGTGCACCTTGTTATCAAAATGCATCACTCTTATAAAATCTGTTGACAGGGAAGGGCAGGAAAGTTTTATATAATATAGAATCTTTTACAAGCTACAGTGTGGCTGGAGCTCTCAAGACACAGACTTTTAAGCCCGTAAGAGTGCTTCACAGCTGTAACAATTTAGTGACATTTATTAACAAGAAATATTTCTTCTTAAGCCTTTGTTAAAAATGCTTGTTGATGCCTGACATTAATGGCTTATTCTGAATTGTCATCAGTTCACCGCTATTTTGGATAAATTGGAACAGTGACATCTAGTTATCAGCAATGCCAACATAAGTAGGGAGCATTTTAAGTTATTAATGCGCCAAGATACACACTAGAAATCCATATCTTAAGGGCTGAGGGATGTCAGACAGAGTAAGTTACTCTTTAGTTTATTTAACATATTAATATGTAAGTGAAATATATTGACTTCTCTCAGTCTTAAGTTTTCATCATAGGCAGAATTAAATGTTAAATTACTTGTAAGAAGCTTGTAAATTGGAGCTGCCCAATGGGCTTCACATGATGCCATGTAACTGTGGTGGTCAGATGTCAGAGGAAAGCTGCAGAAGATTGCTACCCACATTTAGAAAAATAGCTCATGGGCCATCAAAGTCAATGGGAGTTTTGCCTATTATCACTTCTTATCACTGAAAACAAGTTTTCTGCTTTCATTGTCCTCATTTGTCGCACATCATAAAATCTTCAATACAATCTAACAATCTATAGTATATCCCTACACGAGGTCGGAAATAGGGAAGGGGTTTCAATTAAGGATTTTCAACCACTAGAAAAGCAGTACAGAGAAAAAAGTTCAAACCTACCCATACTGTATCCAAGAGAAAACTCTTTGAGGCAAAGAGAGTCTTTCCATTGACTTCATTAGTCATGGGTTCAGACTCTCCAGTCCCGATCCTCAACTGCTGCAAATAACTGTAGTTCTAGCTGCTTGGCTACATCTCAGCCCTTCTGATGTGAAGCCACAACTTAATACAGCTGTGCTGATTTACACCAGCTGAGGATTTAGCACATTGTGTGTAGCTTGGAGCTATGCTACTAATTACTCAATTTCATGAGGACTATCAGAACAAATATTTTGGGTGATGGGGATGGAAGCATGTCCTTATTTCATATCAAAATACATCATGTAAAAATTAAATATTTCTATTTTTTGTTAATAATGTGTGTGTGTGTATTTCACAATTTAGTACCAAACGTTATGGTACATGAAATTAAATACCTGGCACATAGGAATGTAGTACATCTGGACAAATATATGGAGACTGTGGGTTAGATTTTCATAAGGAATCAGCTCCCATGTAGGCACCAGAATAAATGGCCAGATTTTCAAGAATGTTCAGCAGAGTGATCACAGAGGGATTCACAAGGGGGAGACTTTGGCACATATCTGCCCTTTTAGATGCCTAAGTCTAATATTTAGGCATGACTGGCAATCACTGAAAAACCCCACTCAGTTGCTGCCTTATCCTGGAGGTGCCTACATTTCCACTGTTAAAGTCCCTAAGGTACCTAAATTTTAGTGGCTGAGCATGTATGCACAAAGCTGCCTCAGTTCTGACACCACCCAGCAGCTTGGCTTCTAAGTCCCCATAGGATTCACAAACTAGGCATTTCCCCACCTATCTTTTCTTGTGGGCCTGATTCAGTAGGTATGCTCAAGGCATATCTAAACATGCACAAAATGGCCAGAGGAAGAAGAGAAGGTGGTGGTGGCCCCTTAAAAAATTTTAGCCCAGTGGTTAAAGCACTCACCCAGGATGTGAGAGACATGTGTTGAATTCCCTCATCTGAGCACTATACCCACTTAACTATGGGAAATTCTGGGGCAGGTCTCTCTCCACATCTTCTGGTGAAGCTGTTCCACTGTGTACCAATAATAAAATATGCATTGGAGTGGGGGATTGGAACATAGGCCTTCCACCCAACCCCTGCATTATAGAATCATTCTCACTCTCTGATCACTTGAAAATCTGGTTTTGAGCTTTTTGGAAATCTGACCCCACATGTTTTCTCATGTGGGACTAATAATGCATTGTCCCTTTAATGTTTCCCACTCTCACACAGTTCAGTACATAAAGTTTATTATGAATGGAACTAACTGCATGAAAATCTATCAGGGAAAATACAAGCATATAAATGCCACTTCAAATTAATTACTACTACTAAAAATGTTCACTGTCTCTCAAATCTTGTGTTCTTACAGAATATTCATGGCACTGAAATAATATTTATGCATAATTGCTATTGAAAATTATACACAGCAGATTGGTATATAAAATATAATTTTCTTAAGTAAAATTGCCAAATTATACGTGGAAGAACATGTAACTAAGAAAGCCCTTGGAATATATTTATATTAATAAAGTGGAAAACGTTTGTTTGTTCTCATTATCTAAATAATCTAGTCATAAACATTTAGGGTATGATTGCAACTCACATATAACATAGGTACAAGAGATGCTTTCCAAGGGGTGGTATCTGATTATTAGGGTACGTCTACACTGGCAAAGTTACAGCACTGGCAGTTACAGCGCCGCTCAGAGAGCGCTGAAGGGAAACCGCTGTTGTGTGTTCACGTCAGCTGCCTGAGCAATAGCGTGTTCACACTTGCAGCGGTATTCAGAGCGGTGCACTCTGGGCAGCTATCCCACAGAGCACCTCTCTCTCTTCTGCCGCTAGAACTTGTGGGAAGGCAGAGGGGGTCACGGGGCATCCTGGGTCCTGTTCCAATGACCCGTGATACATTGCTTCGCATCATAGCAATCCCCGTGCTTCTGTCCGCATTTGGCGCCATCTTTCAACGGTTTGTGTATTGCGCGCCCTGCCTGTTCGGGCTGCAGGAATGGATCCCAAACTGTTGACCAGTATGCTGCTCGCTCTCACTAACACATCACGAGTGGAAGTGGAGTTATTTCTTAAACTATAAAGGCAAAAGGATTGCGACATTGATCTCGCCATGCATAGTAGCTTCGACATGAGATTGCTTGTGGCATTCACGGAAGTGCTAACCACAGTGGAACACTGCTTTTTGAGCTCAGAAAACAAGCACTGAGTGGTGGGATCACATCATCATGCATGTCTAGGATGATGAGCAGTGGCTGCAGAACTTTCAGATGAGGAAAGCCACATTTATGGGACTGTGTGATGAGCTTGCCCCAGCTCTGCAGTGCAAGGACACGGTCATCGGAGAAGCATGTGGCGCTTGCACTGTGGAATCTGGCTACCCCAGACTGCTACTGATCAGTCGCTAACCAGTTCGGAGTGGGAAAGTCGACCATTGGACTTGTGTTGATGGAAGTGTGCAGGGCCATTAATCACATCCTGCTCCGAAAGACCGTGGCTCTGGGCAGCGTGCGTGACATTGTGGATGGCTTTGTACAAATGGGCTTCCCTAGCTGCGGAGGGGCGATAGATGGCACGCACAGTCCAATTCTGGCACCAGACCACCTAGCCACCGAGTGCATTAATCTCAAGGGATATTTCTTAATGGTTCTCCAGGAACTTGTGGATCACTGTGGGCATTTCACAGACATTAACACAGGCTGGTCCAGAAAGGTGCATGACACAAACATCTTTCAGAACACTGGCCTGTTCAGGAAGCTGCAAGCAGGGACTTCCTTCCTGGACTAGAAGATCACCATAGGGGAAGTCAAAATGCCCATTGTGATCCTGTGAGACCCCGCCTACCCCTTAATGCCGTGGCTTATGAAGCCATACACAGGGCAACTTGACAGCAGCAAGGAATGGTTCGACAACAGGTTGAGCAAGTGCAAAATGACTGTTGAGTGTGCTTTTGACCATTTAAAAGCCCGCTGGTGATGCCTCTATGGGAAGCTGGACCTGGCCGATGACAATATTCTAATGCTTATAGCCGCGTGCTGTACGCTCCATAATATTTGTGACGGGAAGGGTGAAAGCTTCAGTCAGGGCTGGACCACAGAGGCTCAGTGCCTGGAGGCTGTGTTTGAGCAGCCAGAGACTAGGGCTATTAGAGGGGCACAGCGTGGGGCCATAAGGATCAGGGATGTCTTGAGGCAGCAATTTGAAGCTGAAAGCCACTAATATTTGTTGCTATGCTCGGGATTGCAGTGCTTGTAATGCTAGAAAGGATTAGTGTACATGATGCAGTAAGGGGGTTTAACATAATTGTATGTTGCTTTGCAGTGCTTTTTTTGCTTTCAATTAATAGAATAAAGATTGCTTTCAAACCAACACAATTCTTTTATTAAAAGACAACAACCAGAGGAGAGAGTCAAATGAAAAAATATATTAACAGGGATGGGGATGGGGGAAGGGAAGGTCTCAGGTGGAGGAAGGGTCCCAGGATGGCTAAAGATTTGTGTATGTCCAGGGATCATACCCAACCTTCTCCTTTGGAGTACAATGCAGCGGGTACTGTACTGCAGCAGGGCCAAACTGCATAGGGATGGGTGTTGAGTGCAGTGGGTTGTGGGAGTCCACAGTGCTGGACTGTGAAGAGGGAGGAGTGGAATGCTGGGGGTAGAGACTGGAGCCAGGAGGTTGATAAAAGTGTGTTGGCAGTGTCTGGGGGGTGCGTGGGAAAGAGTTTTGCAACAGAGGCTGCAGGGGAGGGTGGGTGCGGAGCTGCTCGGTTTGCAGAGCTAGTATTGCCTGGAGTGTGTGTGCTTGGTGCTCCATAACTGTTAAAAGCCACTCCGTGGCTTCATTCTGGCATGCCACATTCTTCTTTCAGTCCCTCGTATCGCTGTCCCACCACTCCTTCAATTCCTGTTTCTCAGTGGCGGAGTGCATCATAACCTCACGCAGAAAGTCCTCCTTAGTTCTTCTTGGCCACGTTCTAATTCTACGCAGTCATTCTGCCACCGATAACAAAGAGGGAGGTTGGGCTCCCAAGGTCATCTCTGTGAAGTTTAAATGCAACATCTTACAGAAGTGGTATTGTTTGCAACACAGACAACACTGATTCAGTGCTTTAAACCACAGCCAATACTCACACACCTGTCACTAACTGGCTGATTCCAGGCAAGCACACATGAGCCACAAGACTCCCAAAATGGTGAGTAGCCACAGGGGCAGGATGAATCACTCTTCCCAGACCCTGCTGCACACTGGGCATGTGGTTCCTGGGGAGAGTCAGCACTGTAGGGGGGCCTGATAATCATTCCTGTCCCCACACTTTCCACAGGAGGTGATCATTATGGAAGATATCTCACTGCTGAGGGTGAGCAGGGAATCAAAGGAGGGTCTTCTCCAAGCCTGTGGCTTCCACCTTGGCCCCTACATGGCTTGCCTGTGTGCAGCAATGGTTCCCACCCCACCCCCCGTGACGGCACAGTGGTGCGGGAAAGTTACCATTAATGAGGCAAGAAACAAAGCAGTGCTGCTGAAGAACCTGCAGCAGCAGATTGCCCAGTATCTCCATGAGAGTTTCCTCCTCCTGGCTTAGTCCACTCTCGACTGGCATGCAAGCCAATGAAGTATCCACAGGGGCCTTCGACTGGAGGTGGGGTTGCCGCCAAGTGTCGCATCCAGCTCTTTGTAGAACTGGCAGCTTGTGGGCGCAGCACTGGAGCGGAGGTTTGCCTCCCATACCTTGTGGTAGGCGTTCCACAGCTTCTTCACTTTGACCCTGCACTGCAATGTGTCCCAGTCATGGCCCTTCCGTCATGCATCATGAAATCTGTCCATAGGTATCATAATTCCTACGGCTGGGTGCAGCTGGGATTGGACAGCCTCCTCTCCTCAAATGCTGATGAGGTCCAGCATCTCAGCATTGCTCCAAGCGGGGGATCGCCTGGTGCATGGAGCGGGCATGGCCACCTGGAAAGATATGCTGAAACCACTGCACGCATCACCGAACAAACAGGAAGGGGACTTTCAAATTTCCAAAGGAATCTACGGGGCAGGGATGACGGTTGGTCACCTGAGGGCAGGGCAGTAGAATTCAAACCGATGACCAGAGAGGTGAGAACAGGCATTGTGGGACACCTCCCGGAGGCCAATCGCAGCGCTGTAATCGACCATGGTGTCTACACTGGCATCGCAGTGCCCCAGCGCAGAAAGCTGTGCGCCTCTCAGGGTGTTTTTTTTAAAGTGCTACAACTTAGCAGTTTCTGCGCACGAAGTGGCTTTGGCAGTGTGTACACCTAGGGAGTTACAGCACAGAAATCTGCTTTACTGCGCAGAAACTTGCCTTAGACAGATGACTCAGACAGTTTTCATGGCATATCTAGTATACCGTCTGTATCATCATCATGTGATTGGACAGCTTAAAAGCTTTACTCTTCTGGTCACAATTTACTTGGATTCTGAGATATGTATCTATTTTCCGCATTCAAGAGTTACTCCTTAATCCTGGTGATGTTTTATGTAGGCCCTTCTTATCCTCTCCATCTAGCCAATCTCTGATATGACGTTTAATGCAAAAATCTAATTGTGTTGAATGTCTGCCTCTGCCCTCCTCTAAAACTGCATACACTGTTGGAGTGCACTGATGGCATGCAGCGAGTATCTGATTGAACTGGATTGTAACTGAAATGGACATTTCTGCTAGAGCAACGGTATGAAAGAACTAATTCTAAAATAATGAGCATTTTGCATTTCAGCTTTCTGATGGTAAAATTTATAAAAGTGAAAAAGGTCCTTAAATTTAAAAAGTGCTATAACAGGGCAAATTACAAAAATACATTATATTTTAATTTATCAAAGCTGTTTTCCAATAGTCATCCTTTACCTCAACACAGCCATTTAATCTATATTACCACAAAAAGCTGTCATAAAATATATATAAAAAAGCAAATTAAGGTAATAAAAGTGAAACTCTACTTTCCCTTTGATAAAGGAAGTTTTGCTCTAATAATTAGGCTCAGGAATGGCTGTTAAAACACTTTTAGGAAAATAAGCACTGTGATGAACATTCAAATCTCTGCCATTTAGTTGTTGATCAAGTTATAAACTAATTTCAAGTGTAAAATGCAGGTTTTGGATTTTATGCCTTATATAAAACATAATCAAGTTTCATTATTTTTCTGAGTCATAGCATTTCAATCTTTTCTAATTAGATGTAATTACCATTCTTTCACACAGCAAGATACCACAGGAGCAGTAAAAACATAGTTACAGAAAAATACAGGAAAAAGGAATCAAAGCAAATAGCGCTTTTTTTGTAGGTGGCACTAGAACTTTTTCCTACAGAAGGAAAATGTGCATATGGTGGCAAAGCATACAATGTTATTGTAACTGAGATACCAAGAAAAATATGTATCACTATTGTTACACTCCCCTTCCTTCACATCAGCCGAACAGTCATTTATGGGGCACTGGCCAGAGTTCTTTCTTGTCAGAAAGCATTACACCATGTCAACCCAGGGCTATTATATTTAAACCTTGAACTGTTGTTTTCATTAATATCTCATAGTCAGCTTCAAGAGAGGAACTACTACACAACTGTTTAGCAAACAAATATTTACACTTAATAAAAACAAACAACTTATATAATTAGCATATAATATATAAAGTCTGTTTCTTTCAGTTACATACAAAAGCAGATTTTCATATAGACACTTTTTTGGCCTATAGGTAATGTTAATATCACAATTTTGAGCTCTCAGAATAACATATACAATCCTAGTGCACACCCATGTATATATTGTCTGTCTATGAGTCTTCTTGTTCTCATATTTTGAGTGCCCTAAAATGTAGTGTGTGTCTCATTTGAATTCCTCAGTTTTCTAATCAAAATGGTGATGAAAGCTAGGCTGTATCTCTTAGTCCATATCAAAACACTTCTGCTTCACCAATAAAGAGAAAGTTCTGATCAAAGATGTGTAAAGTGCAGGTCACTCCATGTCTGCTTTCTTCATGTCCTTGCTCTTCCCTAACCAATCCAGTTTTTTTGCACCCCAGTACAACCCCAACCACACAATTCCTTTAGCAATAGCCTGCCCCTGGACTGGGGCCAGAATATCCCTGCCATTTGTCACTTATCTTCAAACACTGAAATAGACAGCATGGTAAAGGAGGGATAACACTGGTGAGCAGTAGCTTAACGTTAAAATAAATTATATGTAACCTGGAATGGAACTCAATATTCTTAATATTCCCCTGTTACAGCAAATAGCTGTGAAACCCACTGGCAAAGTATGTGTCTCATTCCTCTATAGCATCTGGCCTATGTAGAGGATGACAAAACTCTCATCCAGCTACTTGCCTTCACTTTCAAAGCCCTTCACGGCCTATCCTCATCCTACCTATCATCTCTAATTCACTATTAAGATGTCAACTCCTGCCTCCGATCTCTGATGCCAGCTTCCATCATCCACTTATTAATTTTTCAAACAAGCACCTTTGTTCCATGCTGCCCCTCCTCCTTGGGAGGAGCTCGCTGTAAACATCTGCAAAACTAATGCATTATTGTCCCTCAAAACTCTCCTTTTTCTTGAATTCTACAAATAAATTGACAACAGTCAGGCTGCTGAGGTCTTTGCCAATCATGCTGTTTGCTATTGTCTCATTGTTTCCTCAAACCGCTTGTCCGTCTGTCTGTATCCATCTGTTGTCTCTTGTCTTTTTCTTAGATTGTAAACTCCTTGAAATCAGGACTCTTTTTGATCTGTATTTTGTATTGCACCTAATACAATAGAGTCCTGGTCTATGACTGGGGCTCTTACACATTACTGTAATAAAAATAGTTAATAATAATAGTCTGACATCCCTCTGAAAAGAATCTTGTAAGTCACTCATGAAAATGTGGCTCCCAAGTACTTTGAGATGTTGGAAATCCACTGGTACTGATATCTTCTTCAAAGCTAACACAATTATTTTAAGATATTAACTGTAAAATGCTAGCCTTTAACTTTCCTCAAAGTGCACCATTATTCTTTCACAAATTTGTTTTTAAACTGCTCTATTTTTACATCTTTCTCATGCCAAGAAGTCTCTCTAGAGTCCTCTTGGTGATTAAATACTTACGATGCCATCTCTGAAATCACAGTCTACCATAAAAAAATGTTGGTGTAACCTGTGAATTCTTTTGAAAACCCCTGTTATGACACACAGCTGCAAAGGACATTTCAAATAGACTTCAAGAAAGCAATAATTAAGGTATTTAAAGGTTCTAGAAAGTATGACTCAAATTTTTCCTTACTTCAGTAAAGAATAATCACACCCAAGTCCTTATGTCTAAAGTGAGCATTTGGCATGACACTTTTCTTTATAAGGCACCATCCATATTTATTCCAAGTTAATGTATGGAGATTCTATTTAAAATATATCTTCTTAGTGGCTTGCCACATGCACAATTACAGTCAAGAGTTCTAATAGTAAGATAAATCATGGTATTTTTATGCAGGCAGGTAGCATTATCAAAGGAAGTTTCCATTGTCATTTGTTTTTTATTGTACTTGTTCTTTCAGTATTTGCTTTCTAGTTTATGAGTCAAGATTTATTAATATTACAAAATAGCCCTGATTGGTCTAGAAATATACGGTGTGCTAATGTACAACAAAGCCTGACTGCTGATCCATTCAACCCATCATAGAACAGAAAATGGCAGAGAAGATAAATCCTGCAAAATGCTCTAAAACTTTAGTAATAAAAATAAAAAAGTTTGGAAAAGATAGAATTGTTTAATTCTACACATGTTCATCTTAGATTAGGCCAAACCTACTATGGTTAAACTCTTTATACCATCATTTTTTGCTCCTAGCTATTGCCAAGAGCATCATAAACTTTCTAGTCACACCTTCCGAGGTTATTGTTATTATTAAAATTATATCTTCTTTAATGCACTCTGAACCTTTCCACTGAGATCCTACTTTCACAGAGATATTTTCAGGGGGGCACACATTTACAGTGAATAAAATGGTTAAACAGTTCTTTGAATATCTGCATTTCTGTGAACAAAAGACCACTTTCAAAGCTTGTACACATGCTACTTAGTATTTTGTATCGGCTTATTTTTACTTAATAGTAGGTATGACTGTGTGGAATGACACTTGTAGCAATTAATTTATTCTAGAACATATATTGTAATGAACAGCTGAAAATGTCCAGATAATATGCGGGGGTAGAGGAGGGAGAGTTACCTAACTTAGTGGGAATCAATCTCTTAAGTACCCTTGAAGATCTGGGCCCACATAATTTCCCCCAAGGAACTAGCTGGCCAGATTGTTTTTTATTATTTTTTTTTATTTATAGTTGATTCCTGGGGAGAGGGAGGTGCGTCGGAGGCTAAGGAATTTAGTCTGCAATTATTCCTTAGGAGGAGGAAGTTTGGACTGTCAAACCCAGATTGTGGGGGAGCCTGAAGGTATAGGAAAGGCTCAGGGAAAAGGAAGCAAGGTTTAAGATGGTATAAACCTTGGCCGCTGATTAGAGGGCCCCTGAGCTGGAACCTGGAGAAAGGGCAGTTCTGGATTCCCCTACTAGCTGCTGGGGAAGTGACACCATTGGTGCAATGAATGAGAAGACTGCCTGGGTCCATTTGTGAGGAAAGACTGTGATACCCTGGAAGGGGAGGACTGTAGTGAACTGTCTGGAGGGCCAAGCCATGAAGACAGAGCACCCCAAGTTGCAGAGAGCAAGAGAGAGATAGCAGGGTACACAGTGAGCAGTGGAAGGGTATGCTGGAGCTGGAAAGAGCTCATCCCCAGAGTGGCCATGAGGAGGCATCCCTAGTGATGAGTGGACACCCTGACAGCAAAGTAAGATCTTTTCTTCCTCCAAGGTTTTAGTTACGATCAGCTCTAGAAACTACCATGATTTTGAGGTAGTTCCAGGCGTTCCTTAAACTTAAATAGAAGTAGTGAATTTTATTAAATCAAATGGCTTGAAATCTGTTGAATACTGGAGAGGAGTCACGCAGGCCGCTCATTAACAGAGCAGCCTTTGGAACATCTGAAGAATAATCGCCACTGTTTTTCATTATTTTTTCTTTTGAAAAGGCCTTTGTCTTTGTGACGATAATCTGAACAACACAAAGCAATGCAAATAGAATCTTTAGACTGAAAGGAATATGCACCTGGGCTCCACTTCGGCAGCAGTGACTGGGAAGGACCCGAAGATACATCCTTTTCATGTAAAACAATTGGGTTGTGTTTGGAATGTATCTCAGAGTTAGCACACTAACCCACAATCCCTAGTCCAGCCCATGTGTTGTGCTGCAATAATTGTGGACAGAAACTGATTACATTGTGTATTTAGGTGCCTGTGGGTGATACATCATATACTCCCCTGCAACTGCCCCCTCCCCTGCCAACTCTTCCAGCACTGTAAGAGGAGGAGAGAAGATAGGGACAGGCTACTGCTACACTGGGTGGAAGTACTGTAGAAACATTCACTTGCCTTTCTCCCTTACAGCACCTGCCTGCCCAGCCCCAGCCTAGTGCCAGAAGAGCTAACTTGTCCTAGGAGAGAGCCTGCAGCCCTGTTCCTACACTCTGTCAGGTTCCAGTCTTCTGTCTTCCACACCAGCTGTGAGAGACCTCCAATAGTCAGGGAAGATCTATCTACTTCAAGAGTTAAAGGGGATTGTCATTCCCCAACCAACCACCCAGGCAATCACCAGCTGGAACCCACTACCTGTCTGACAAACAACCCCACAACTGGACACCACAGGGATGACTTGCCTGACGCCACTGCTGCCAGCACAGGCTGCAGGATGCCACTACTGATGTTGCTATGAAGAACAGCTATAGGCAAGGGGCGCCAACCAGAGATGCCTAATGAAGTACTGGAGAGGGGGGGAGAATGGTGGGTTGGGAGGTATTGAGCCAGAAGATGAGGGACTTTTTTGTTAAGGGATTGAGTAGGGATTTAATGAATTTTTTTAATGCATTTTGGGTGAGGGAGGGGAAGGAAAAGTATGGAACTGATGGAGTTTTGGTGCGGTGGGGGAATAGGTTTTTTTTTACCCAAGAATAGTGCATTATATTTTTCTCTTCTTCCTATTAAATAGGAAGGCCTGTCACACCATTGATTTTTAAACAGAAAGCCCTATTCATTTCAGTGTGGCTTTCTGCTCTAAAGGCTAATCACATGGTCACTGGAGTGAGCCACCTTCTACTTGAATGTTTTACTCAGTTATCTGTAAGCTTGACAGGACTCAGTAAAGGTTGATTTCCCTGGCATATAGAAATAGATAGGAAAAATATCCATTGATAAAGAGTGCAGCCTCCCTTGCACCTACCGGGATTCACTATCCCAGTCCCATGGCTGTAGAGAGCTGTCTACAGTCCCACTCCCTCATTCATCAGCTGGGAAGTATGGGTGCTGTCCCTAGGCAGGAGCTGTTAAGCAGTTGGGGGGCTTCCCCCGTTGCAAAGGGCTCATCCTCGTTCTTGCAGTCCTGGCTGGGGGGTCTCTGAACTGCCCCACCAGGACTGCAGCCTTCCCTGCACTTTGCACCTGCAGGGATCCAGTGTCACCAGTCCTTTGCCAGGGAAGGAATGCCCTGCAGCCCCACTATGGAAAAAATATTAAAATTGATAAAAATCAGAAAAAAAGTTAAACAAACATCTATATTAACCATCAAAATTACTACAAAAAATTGAACTCTAACAAACCTAATTATGTGTTAACAGCAGACTTTCCTTTGCTCCCAAGTGTTCCATAATATTCTATACAGTTCTACTGGAGCAGTTATACTGCCACAACTGTCTTCTATTGGTTTTCATGTTTATAAATTTATTTAGAGAATAATAATTTGAGTCCTCCACAAAGGTTCTAGACACCGTGACACTCTTGTTAATCTTGCAACACAATACCTCAAGCAGCATTAAAAATATATACATATGTTTATCCCAATATCTTTACTGAGGACAATATTTACTGGCTATGTGAGTTTTTAGGTTGTTTGTTTGTTTTTGTGTTAAATCCTACTAGCTTCTAGAAGTCAAAACTCTTCATGCCAACGGGAAGGACATTTGCTTCTTGGGAAATTTCCCACAATAGTGCCGAGTTGTGACCCATTTTGAAGGTTTACAAAAGAAGGATTTAATTTCCTTTTATGTTTATTTTATGTTTTAGTTTTACTTTTGTCAGCAACTATACAGCCTAGGGGTAATTCCAAAAGTACCATTAAGTAATGTGCAAATACAGAACTGACAAGCATCCACTAACACTTTGCATTAGAACTGCAACTGAATATTTTCAAAATGACTTTATGGGTCTGATCTTAAGTCTGCCATCAAATGTACTTCTCTATTTTTTACTTGACATATCACTCTTATATACAAGAATGGATTGTTTCTTGATTTAAATTTTGTTCTCACATGCCTCACAAGATGGTATAGGCCCAATTATCATGTCAGATCAAGCGCTGGTCTATGAAGTATTATCTGGACTGCATATTTCAGCTGACATACTAAGATTTTGCTATGGAGTTGATGAACATCTCACACTAAAAAAAGTGAAAACTCTTACAAGTTTACTTAAACAATAATAATAGTTACAAGGATATTTCCTGCAATATGAGATACCTTAAGTATTTACACAAGCCCATTTCATTTTGTCTGCAGTTCAAAGGAAAACTTTAAAATGTAGACAGAAAACATTAATGAGAGAAATCACTCAACATACTTTAAACACTCAATGCTACAGAAGAATTGAATGTGCATAGGAACAAAGAAATAAGCAATACACAAGACATTTAAAAACTTATATTTTGAAAGAAAGAAAAAAATTATTTTTTTATTCAAATATTTCAAAAAAATTCATCTTCCCTCCACCACCTGACATTTGTCCTTTCCAAGTATTTTGTTTAAAAATCAAACTACTTTACTCAACTTTTTTACTTTCTTAGAAAGAGGTTACTGTGATAATCATAATAAGCTTTGATTAATGTACTGCATATGCTTTTTCTAGAGCAGACATTTTTGCTCTTCATCTTGCATTCCCCACTGTGCATTTCCACTCCCATGCCTTTTACCAGCCCTGGTTCACAGAAAAACACTATAGAAAAATTCATCCTTCCCTCCCAGTGATTCTTGGAAGCTGAGTGCCTCGGTGTCATTGGAACCAAATACAGCTTATTATAAATATTCCAAGTAAAATGTCTTCCAGTTTTATTTGCTGATTTTTTTCTATTTTATTGGGATCAGTAGAGTTTAAATAACTGGCTTTTATCATGGGGGGGAAGGACAATACAGTGAATGATAGGAACTTTCAGCAAACCACCACATTATGCCAGCCAAATAAAACAAATGATTAATTGATGTATTGTAGTTTAAGGTTGCAAATGCCAAAGCTAAAATTGTTCATCAGGGAAAAAATGAGTTACTCATCTTTCATTTACATGTTTGTAAATATTTTAAAGTTTGCTTCATCAATCTGGGATTCCATTTTCTCTCTGGGATTTTGTCATATACAGATTTTTCCTCTTTTGATCCATTTTGGCTGTGTTTACTGCCAAAGTGGAGAAGTTCTCCTGGCATCTCAGATCATAACACAATTCACAGAATTATAGAATCATAGAAAAGTAGGGCTGAAAGGGACCTTGAGAGGTCAACTAGTCCATACCCTCATGCTGAGGTAGAAACAAGTATACCCGGCCTAGACCATGCTTGACAGGTGTCTGTCAAACGTGTTAGTAAAAACCTCCAGTGACAGGGATTCCACAAACTTCCTTGGAAGCCTATTCCAGAGCTTAACTATCTTTATAGCTAGAAAGTTTTTTTTTCACAATATCTAACCTAAATCTCCCTTGCTGTAGATCAAACCCGCTACTACTTGTCCTACCCTCAATAGACAGGGAGAACCATCCTCTTTATAACAGCCCTTAACATATTTGAAGATTCCCCCCGTCCCTCAGTATTCTTTTCACAAGACTAAACATACCCAGTTTTAACCTTTCCTCACAGGTAAGGTTTTCTAAACTTTTTGTCATTTTTGTTGCTCTCCTCTGGACACACTCTCCAGTTGTCCACATCTTTCTTAAAGTCTGGGGCTCAAAACCGGACACAATATACCAGCTGAGGCCTCACCAGTGCCAAATACAGTGGAAGAATTACCTCCCATATTTTACATATGATACTCCTGTTAATATACTCCAGAATATTAGCCTTTTCTGCAACTGCATCACATTACTGGCTCATATTCAATTTTTATCCACCATAACTCCCAGATCCTTTCCATCAGTACTACTACATAGATAGTTATTCCCCATTTTGTATTTTTTTCCTTTGGGGATAGTACCTCACATTTGCCTTTATTGAATTTCATATTGTTGATTTCAGACTAATGCTCCAATTTATCAATGTCACTTTGAATTCTAATCCTACCTCCCAAAGTGTTTGCAACCACTCCCAGCATGGTTTCATCTGCAAATGTATAAGCATACTCCCGACTCTCTTACTGAAGTCATTAATGAAAATATTGGCTAGATCCTGGACATACCTCTGTGGAACCCCACTAGATACATCCTCGCGTTTTGATAGTGAACCATTGATAACTACTCTTTGGTTTTTCAGCCAGTTGTGCACCCACCTTATAGTACAATGCTTTCAGTTAATTTCACACCAGACATTTAGAAAGGACTGAATAATTGTGTGAAGGGGTCTGCTCCCCACAGGCTCTGCCTTGTGGTCAGGTGAGGGTGTGACAGGTACTCTTTTGTCTTGCCACTCTCTGTTGATAACCTGCAGTTGTCCATCCTCTCCATTGGCTTCCAATCCAAGGCCCAGAGATAGGCAGCTGAACCTTGCATCCTAGAGTGATATGCAGCTGCCTCCCCAGATCACTTCCTACCAACCTTCCCAAGCTAGAAGGAACAGCAAAGACATGTAAACAAAATACATCAACAAAGTCGTCTCCAACCTTGCAAATGTCCACAGTTCTTTTTCCCCCAGTTGGTCGGGTAGACCATAAATAGTCAGGGGCCTCAGCAGCTGTGCCGCCTACAGGGCTACTTTTGCAGAGTTTCAGAGTATAGGTCTGGCTCACCTCCACTGGTTGCCTCCACATGAGCTACACTGTTCCCCGTTTAAGCTCTCTCTCCACCCTGTGCATGCATTGCAGGTGTGGCAGGGTAGAGATGTCTGGGCCCAGAGCAGATCCTTAATCCCTTCCTCTCCAGTGTGGGAATTTCAAATTAACATTTTTTGTTGTGATTTTCTGTTCTGTGAACATCAGGGCTTTATCAGCTTCAATGCTTGTGAAAATTCAATTTCTCCCCCAATACGTATTTTACAATCAGGTAAATAGAGTATGGAGTTCTGTCTTGCTTTTAAGCATAGTAGGTGAAATTTTTGAACTCGCTGAAAAAAATGTGAGTTTGGCCATTGGCATCAATTGAAGCCAATTTCACCCCAGTTGTAGGCTGTTGCTGGATGCCATTTCTTCCCCTTTAGACTTTTCATATTCAGTCTATTCCCTTTCTTTACATATGATCGTCTCACACAACAAAGAACCTACATTGGAGTTAAAATTTGAGGCTGGTCTGTGCCAGCTGATCAGGCTCACGGGGCTCAGGCTAAGGGTCTGTTTAACTGCGGTGTAGATGTTCAGGCTCAGGCTGAAGTCCAAGCGCTAGGACCTGCCAAGGTGGGAGACGGGCCAGCCATGGGGTTTTAATTGCAATGTAGATATATCTATATGGATCCACATTGGGAGACCCTGACTAACAACACTAGTTGTTGGGGGACAGGGATAGCTCAGTGGTTTGAGCATTAGCCTGCTAAACCCAGGGTTGTGAGTTCAATCCTTGAGGGGCCCACTTAGGGATCTGGGACAAAAACAGTACTTGGTTCTGCTAGTGAAGACAAGGGGCTAGACTCAATGATCTTTCAAAGTCCCTTTCAGTTCTAGGAGATAGGATATTTCCATTTATTTATTTATAGTATTGCCAAGTCAACACAAGGAGGATATCACTATCTAGACAGCTACCATTAACTCTACTGTGCTGTATTTATAGGTATGAGAGGAAAGTACTAATTCTTAACTAATTTGTATTGATTATCTGTATCTGAGGCTGGCATATGAAGGGAGCCTTCTATTGTATTTTTTCTATTGTATTGCATTCTGCAAATCAATTTAAAAAAATTCCCAACTCATTTGCCTTTGAGATCTAAGCCAGGATCTAAAATAGGTGTCCAAAAGCTTTTTAAGTTTTGCAAAGGCATGGATGAAGATTCTCTACTCCTACATCATACATAACTTGACCTCTTTTGTTCCTTAACGTTTCTGGACTCCCCCAGCCTGGCTTCCAAGTTTCTTCTGCCACTTTTCCATATTGAGACCTCTCTAACCTGCTGCTAGTTCCCGAGAATCTCCTCCCTCCCTGCACAGCACATTTATGCCCTCTCTCAACTGATCTCCCACACTGCTCTATACCTTTGAGATCAGTAGCAATGTTCAGCCTCTTTGCTGAACTTCCATTTTATATCTCTAAGTTGCATTGACTTTAAACCTTATGTCATTTAACTTGTTTAAAGTACTGTGGAGTTTTCTGCCCTAGAAAATGTGAGACTTATAAGATTTAAAGTGTGAATACCTAAGCCATGGTAGAGAGGGTTCTAAATAGTGGACCCTACAGTAGTTCTTAAAAGGTAGACATCTTAAGAGGTAAGGGCTGGTGGTAACTCCCAGGAAGACCAGAGATATAAGGAATAAGCTTGAGGGAGGTTTGAAGGAGAAGAAGCTAACTAGGTCCATAAGAGGAGGTTATTGTAGTGGGTGGAAGGGCATATGTTAGGGAGTAGAAAAACTGAATGGGAGAGAAAAACATTCTAAAGTTTCTGTGACAGTTTGGATACACATATAAGCATTTGGATGTTTATCTGAACTGCCAAACCTGTGATGGACCCTGATCAGTATTTTGAACTCCTCTTCTAAGAGATGAAAAGATAATGCACTAGTCCCCCAAACCTTCCTAGAGAAAGCAACTACTACATTTTTTTTGAAAATAATGCTAAAATCCTACCTGCAGAAAATTAACTTGACTTGAGCTCATGTTTTCCAAACAGTTTTATACTGTTGTTTGAGAATTTAGCACCACGCCACAGCCTTAAGTGGCATCAGAATAACAGTTTAGCCATAGAACCGTCAGAATGTAATATTGCATCTAATAAAATCTAATATTTAAATAAAGTTTAAAAAGGCAAACATTCTTTTCATAGGGGCAGTAGAGTGATATTTCAACATGATATTTCTGATGCAAGATACAAATATCTTGCTAAGTATATTTATTTGCAGTCTGCTTTCTTCCCAGTTCAGTAAATTATTATGCTTAGTTAAGTTTGTTTTACTTAAAATTATAATTTCTATAAATAAAAAAGTATTAAACTTTGTTTCCTATCTGGTTCCAGCAGAGGTTATTCCGTAGTTCTCTTACATAAAATGTAACTATGTTGGATTGGGTGGTTCACAGAGTTGCCAAAATGATCAAAGACTAAAATTAAGTAAAATGTTTTCAGTTTCTTCATTACTACAAGGTGACTTTGAGCACTTTTATTCTGTTATATGCACTGAACATTCTTTGTTTTCCTTTCAGTCCTGTCCCCACCCTCCCTTCCTTGATTCACTCTGCAATCTTGAAGCATGAAATAGAGTGTGGGCCAAAGTGAAATCAATCAAGTAACACCAGGGGTGAATCTGGTCTTATGTGTTTCATTCTTTGCTCATTCTACAATATTTCATTTCACTTAACAGAAGAAAGTAAATCTGAAAGACTGGGGAGGTTTTTTTCAAAAGGTCACCTAACATCTTAGTAGTTTTTCCCTTAGATTAAAGACAGTACTAAAAGGCTTTCTGACCCAGAATTTTAGGCATTCAGAAAAAATAAAAATGAAAAACAGAAACCAGTGATACATCTTAAATCCTTTTGAAAGCAAAATCTCATTCTGATAATGAAGGGAGCTGAACGGAGTGGGAGTGGGAGGGAGTGTTCCTGAGCAGTTCATTTAACCTGCTTAGACTGTATTTCCATTCATTGATGCTGCCAATAAAACATTTCATAGAATATTTGCCAACAATGCTTTATTTGTTCATTATCAAAGAGATCCATCAAAAAGTGCCTAATTGACCGATATTATTTAAGAAATCATCTTAATTATTTTGATAGTCACAGTTTCTGTCATTAGTAGGGCAAACTGACAAATTATCAATGACATATTTATGCCACCATTGGCATACCCTGGCAGCCAAGATGTGGGATCAACATATTTGAATGACAATATGTATAGAATATACTTGTTTGCCATCTGGTTATTTACACTGGATGCTGCATAAATTATATATTTTTTCCTAAATATTGCTATTATTTTAGTTTTAAGCAGGAAAAGCCATGGGTGTGAGCTATTTTGTAGATTGTTTCTCATATATTTTCCATTGCTTCTAAACTGTAAGTAAATCACTATTAATTGCATTCCCCCTGACTTGGAATCCCTACACTTTAGAGACAAGCCTTGTTCACTTTTTTTCCAAAAATGTGATCATCAAAAGGGAGAGAATACTTTTAAATGAAGCTCAACAGACCATAACAGACAACATAATTTCCACAGCCTCCTATATGAAGAGATCTGATACATGGATGTCTTGAAGTGTCTTTTCAGTCACTACATCTTTATTATGCATTTGGTATTCATGCAACTGCTACAGGTTTCAGACTCTTGGGGATACAACAAAAAATTCTCAGTGAAGTGATTGTGGATTAATTTATGCACTACCAACTGTCCCAGTTGTTTGGTATAATAACAGGAATGTTGCTTGTACCCTCGACCTTACTGAGGATCACTTGCTAAATTCATTACAAAACAGAGAGTGCACTCTGTTATATTTAAATATGGTGGTCCAAATTCCCAACTGGTGTAAATGGGTACAATTCTAGTTAAGTCAATGGAGCTGCAGCCATTGGTGTGTGCGATAAGTACTGCATACTGTAACAGATTGGTTAAGACAGATTTCAAAAAACTTAAACCATGCCTACATTGTATCAAAAGGTTAAACTGAGATATAGTGGGCCAGATCCTCAGCTGGTCTAAATTGGTGTAGCTGTATTGATGTCAGTGGGGGTATGCTAATGTACATCAGATGAAGATGTGGCCTAGAATTTTCAATGATTTCTTAATAGAATACAGGCAAGGCTTCATACAATGAGAAAGTCACGTCGTACAATACATATTACACATATGCATAAACTATGCTATGATGTCTGAAGGCTAAATAAAGTGCAAAAAGGGTGGGCGCGTATTCCATGTTTGTATTCTACTACATGCTGTGATTATACCCTCTCTTCTAAACATTGTGCTGTGTTTGATAGCCAAACAGCACTTACTAACATATTTATGCAGTATCCCTCTCTACAGTGAAAAAAAATCACTACATTTTTTAATAAACCTGGAAGCTAAAATCCACCTTCTATCAAGACACCTGTAACTCAGAAAGCCCAGTGACAAACAGACTGTATTACCATATGTTTCATTCAAAAAGCAAGACCTTAGACTCTTCCCTGCTTTATATTAGCTGTGGTGAGCTATGAAATTCTTCCTTTACATTAGGTTTGCTGGTACTTTTAAATGCTCTCATTTAGCTTGGATATGTCAACTTGGCTCCTGAGACCAACTCAAAGTCTGCTGTTACTGAGGGAAAAGACCAATAGAAAGTTCTTGGAGCCTCTTATTAGACCCACTGTTGTTTATAGACAGATTGCTAGAGATTTAGCACCAGATTTTGTCTAATCCTATGTAGATGTGCAAAGCTGAGAAAGGACACAAGGAATTTTCTTCTCTTGTGTATTTGCACAGCAGCCAATTACACTGTAGCCAAGGAGCACTGAAATTGCACCAACGGCCTGATCCAAAGTCCACTGACGTTGAAGGAAAGGCGTTGTAAGGGCCCATAAGCTAGTTTCCCCTTTGAGAGTGTTGGTTTCCCCAGAGGGGACTGTGACAGATGGACAGACTCCACACAGATGAGAAAGGTGCCAAAGAAGCCCTGGTAGTAGGACTACCCCTACCCTGCCAACCACATATGATAGGGAGGAGTTCTTTAAAAGGGAGGAAGCTGCAGTTGGCGGGGGAGGGAGGAGCAGTATTGCCCTAAGCAGCAGACTGCAGGAGTGACTCCTGAAACAGCAAAGGGAACTCCTAGTCAGGAGACCCTCACCCCATCCCTGAGGAGAGTACAGTGGACTCCTAGGATAAGATGGACAGGTTGAGCCTGACTCAGCAGCTTACTGGTTAGACTCCCCACCACCACTTCTTTGCAGGGGCCAAAGGGAGGGAGTATCCTCACGTGCCTTGGGTTTGTGACTTTCATTTTGACCCCACATCTGAAGAGACTTAAGGCCCACAAAGGGCAGAGCCTCCAATTGCAAATAGTAAGGAAGTGGGGCCTATTCAGGGACCACCCAGTGTAGATAACTGGTTATGGTCAGGTTCTCCCACCCTCTGAGGGAGGAATCACCAAAGACTCTGTTACAGGGACCAGTCATCTGCCTTTTCCTTCCTGACTCCCAGCAGAGTTGACTAAGGCCTTGTCTACACTACGAGAGTAGTTCGATTTTACTTAAATCGAATATTTGGAATCGATATTGCAAAGTCGAACGTGTGTGTCCACACTAAGGACAGTAATTCGACTTTGTGAGTCCACACTAACGGGGAAAGCGTCGACATTGGAAGCGGTGCACTGAGGGCAGCTATCCCACAGTTCCCGGAGTCCCCGCCGCCCATTGGAATTCTGGGTGGAGCCGCAAATGCCTTCTGGGTAAAAAAAAAAGGGGCCAGGGTGCTTTTGGGTAACTGTCGTCATCCGTCCATCACTCCCGCCCTCCCTCCCTCCCTGAAAGCGCCGGCGGGAAATCATTTCGCGCACTTTTCAAGTCATTGACAGCGCGGACGCCACAGCACTGTGAGCATGGAGCCCACTGCAACCATCGCTGCAGTTGTGGCCGCTCTCAACGCGTCGCAGCTTATCATACAGGTTGCCCTGAGGCAGATGCAGAAAAGTCAGGCGAGGAGGCTACGTCAACGCGGTGATGACCTGAAGTCTGAGAGTAGCACAGACCTCTCAGAAAGCAGGGGACCCAGCGCCGAGGACATCACGGTGGCAATGGGTCATGTTGATGCTGTGAAACGGCGATTCTGGGCACGGGAAACAAGCACTGAGTGGTGGGACCGCATAGTGCTGCAGGTCTGGGATGAATCACAGTGGCTGCGAAACTTCCGCATGCGGAAGGGAACTTTCCTTGAACTTTGTGAGTTGCTGTCCCCTGCCCTGAAGCGCAATGACACCCGGATGCGACCAGCCCTGACTGTCCAGAAGCGAGTGGCCATAGCCCTCTGGAAGCTTGCAACGCCTGACAGCTACCGGTCAGTCGCGAGCCAGTTTGGGGTGGGCAAATCTACCGTGGGGGTTGTTGTGATGCAAGTAGCCAAGGCAATCGTTGATGTACTGCTGCCAAAGGTAGTGACCCTGGGAAACTTGGAGGCGATCATAGATGGCTTCGCAGCGATGGGATTCCCAAACTGCGGTGGGGCCATAGATGGAACTCACATCCCTATCCTGGCACCGGACCACCAGGCCAGCCAGTACATTAACAGAAAGGGCTACTTTTCCATGGTGCTGCAAGCACTGGTGGACCACAGGGGACGTTTTACCAACATCAATGTCGGATGGCTGGGCAAGGTTCATGACGCTCGTGTTTTCAGGAACTCTGGTCTGTTTAGACGGCTGCAGCAAGGTATTTACTTCCCGGACCACAAAATAACTGTTGGGGATGTGGAGATGCCTATAGTCATCCTCGGGGACCCAGCCTACCCGCTAATGCCCTGGCTCATGAAGCCCTATACAGGTGCCCTGGACACTGAAAAAGAACTCTTCAACTACCGGCTGAGCAAGTGCAGAATGGTGGTGGAGTGTGCTTTTGGACGTCTCAAGGGGAGATGGAGAAGCTTGCTGACTCGCTGTGATCTCAGCGAAACCAATATCCCCATTGTTATAGCAGCTTGCTGTGTGCTCCACAATCTCTGTGAGAGCAAGGGGGAGACCTTTATGGCGGGGTGGGAGGTTGAGGAAATTAGCCTGGCTGCTGATTACTCACAGCCAGACAGCCGGGCGATTAGAAGAGACCAGCGGGAAGCGCTGTGCATCCGGGAGGCTTTGAAAGCAAAGTTCCTGAGTGAGCAGGGTAACCTGTGACTTTCTAATTTTGTGTACAGAGAAGCCTTCACCCCACTTCCAACACACGTTTCAAAATAAAAATAGTTCTACTTTGTTAAAGCACACCGTTTTCTTTAATACTGTTTTCGCGGGAATTTTTTAAAACTGGGACGCAGACTGTGGTGCGGAGCGGGTGTAGTGTAGTCGCGCGAATGCAGCTTCTAAACTCAAGGACTGACAGGCTCCGCTGCGGTGGGATGGTTCTTTCAACGGAGCCTGTCACCCCTCCTGATACGGACTGTGTGTATGGGGGGTCTATGTGAGTTTGTGGCAGGGGTGGGACGGTTACAGATCCCCTGCTGTGTGGCTCTGTGATCCTGCCTAAGGACCGCCGCTTAAGATCTCTAACTGCCCTCCCCTGACACAAAGTCACAGAGCAACCCACCCCCCACCACATAACATGAAAAGAACCTCCCAGACTAACCAGGGTAAGTAGTCACTGCATCACTGCACTATGTATGTGCCCTGCTGCTGTGCCTGCCCCCTACTATGTACCCTGCCAAAGGTGACTGTCCTGTCCAATTACCAACCCCCTTTCCCCCCCCTCCTCCAAAAGAACATGATGGAAACAGTAGTTAACAGAAACATATTTTTTATTATCAACTACACATGGGACTGGGAAGTGAAACTTGGACGGGGGCTTGTGTCAGGCGGGAAGGAAAGAACTTGTCAAACTTTGGGGAATGAGAGCCTTCTGCTGCTCGAGCTCTCTGCAGGGGTGGAGTGAGAGTTAGCAGGGACTCTGCCGCCTCTCCTTCTGTGCACTTTGGGTGAAGGGAGTATGGGACTTGGTGGCGGGGGAGGGCGGTTAGAGATGGACTGCAGCGGGGCTCTGTCCTCCTGCCTCCGTTCCTGCAGAACATCCACAAGGCGCCGGAGCGTGTCCGTTTGCTCCCTCAGTAGTCCAAGCAGGGTTTGAGTCGCCTGCTGGTCTTCCTGACGCCACCTCTCCTCCCGATCCATGTTGGCTTGGTGCATTTGGGACAAGTTCTCCCGCCACTGGGTCTGCTGTGCTGCCTGGGCTCGGGAGCAGGCTATAAGCTCTGAGAACATGTCCTCCCGTGTCCTCTTCTTCTTATGCCTAATCCTCCCTAGCCTCTGGGAGTGTGATGACAGGCTAGGTTGTGAGACAGTCGCAGATGGGGCTGTGGGAATGGGAAAAAGGGAGTGAATTCCTCAGAAAGATAAATGTAGTTGTGAACAAAGAACATAGTCTTTCTCTGTGAACAGGACCATGCACAGCACCTATCACATGCGCACTCAGCACAAGGTCGAATTCTCGGCCTTCGCATTCAGTGTCTGGGGTTTTGCAGAGCACTTTTGAGAACCCTGTCAGGACAACGGAATTGCTCTTGCACGCAGACATGGTAAGCCGTAGATTCGTGGCAGCTTAAAACTTTAATATTAGCAATGGCCTCATTTCACATTGAAATCAATGTCGGTCCCTGCTGCCAGCAATCCGGCAAGCAGGAAGTCTGCTCCTGTCCCACACCCTCGCGGCTGTCCCCGGGAACGATCCCTTTCGGCTGACCCTCTCCCGCCTCCACCGCGTGGCTGCAAACCAGCGGTTACAGTTCTGTAAAGGAACGGTAAAGCAGTCCCAACACTAACATTCCCCTACCTCATTCAAAGCAGGTCATCATGAGCGACATCACCCTCATGAGGATCTCTGAGAGCGACAGACAGAGAATGCTCCGGGAAAGCCTTCAAAGACCAGGGCCGTATGCCGCCATGCTGTGCCAAGCAATGATTCCAGAGTACTTGCTAGTCTCGTGGCGCGGCAACGTGTCCTACTACGGAGGACCCAATAAGGCCGCTCTCCCCAAGAACCTAATGCAGCGGATTTCAAATTACCTGCAGGAGAGCTTCCTTGAGATGTCCCAGGAGGATTTCTGCTCCATCCCCGGACATATAGACCGCATCTTACTGTAGCTGCAGTAGCAGGGACTAAACAGTAGAGCGGCTTGGGCAGGACAATCATGCAAAACCGGACATTGCTAGATTTTTTTCAAATAGTTGCACTGCCCATGACTGAACCGTTAAGTTAATCAAACTAATCATGAGAAACCCATTTTTTAAATTGTTAATAATCATGTTCTGTTACAAATAAATGTTTAGATGTTTACAACACTTACTGGATGATCCTTCACCAGATTCTGTGTCTGGGGTAACGGCTGGGGAGGGTTGGTAGGGGATCTCTGTAAGGGTGATGAAGAGATCCTGGCTGTCGGGGAAATCAGCGTTGTGAGCGCTGTCGACTGCCTCGTCCTCCTCATCTCCTTCCTCATCTTCCCCGTCCGCTAACATGTCCGAGGATCCGGCCGTGGACACTATCCCATCCTCAGAGTCCACAGTCAGTGGTGGGGTAGTGGTGGCGGCCGCACCAAGGATGGAATGCAGTGCCTCGTAGAAACGGGATGTCTGGGGATGGGATCCGGAGCGTCCGTTTGCCTCTTTGGTCTTCTGGTAGCCTTGCCTCAGCTCCTTGATTTTCACGCGGCACTGCGTTACATCCCGGCTGTATCCTCTCTCTGCCATGTCTTTAGAGATCTTCTCATAGATCTTTGCATTCCGTCTTTTGGATCGCAGCTCGGAAAGCACGGACTCATCGCCCCACACAGCGATGAGATCCAAGACTTCCCGATCAGTCCATGCTGGGGCCCTCTTTCTATTCTGAGATTGCACTGCCATCAGTGCTGGAGAGCTCTGCATCGTTGCCAGTGCTGCTGAGCTCGCCACGATGTCCAGACAGGAAATGAGATTCAAACTGGCCAGACAGGAAAAGGAATTCAAATTCAAATTTTCCCGGGGCTTTTCCTGTGTGGCAGTTCAGAACATCCGAGCTCTTACTGCTGTCCAGAGCGTCAACAGAGTGGTGCACTGTGGGATAGCTCCTGGAGCTATTAGCGTCGATTTCCATCCACACCTAGCCTAATTCGACATGGCCATGTCGAATTTAGCGCTACTCCCCTCGTCGGGGAGGAGTACAGAAGTCGAATTAAAGAGACCTCTATGTCGAACTAAATACCTTCGCGGTGTGGACGGGTGCAGGGTTAATTCGATGTAACGGCGCTAACTTCGACATAAACGCCTAGTGTAGACCAGGCCTAAGAACAGAGGGGAGCACACTTCGCATGCTCCAGCTGCAGCATACATTTCTATCAGAATCAGCAGGTTGACAATCTTGTTGAGTCTGACAGAATTCCTACTGGAACTCACAGTGACACACACCTCTCTTTATACACCTCTGTCACAGGGCTGTACCTTTAAGGAACAATTTAGCCCATACTGCAGAGTACAAGCATCCAACCCTTCAATCTACATTTTAATAGTTGTTACTATCCCAATAATTATAAGTGCAAAAACTAGTAAGCCAGGTCCTCAGTTGGCATAAATTTGCCTGACTCACCAACTGAAGATTTGGCCCAGGCTCCTCTTCTGTGGTTAGAGCGCAATTATGAAGACAACAGAAACTTCACTATGAGTGTGAAGTTTTCAGCATTGTGTTTTATTCTCATAATGTAACAGACAGGGATAGCCATACTGAACTGAAACTGCTCCCCATCCAGGGTGACTCTGCAATGTCTGTCCTCAGTAGGGTCTCTCTAGATCAGTGGTGGGCAACCTGTGGCCCCGATGGGCCACAGGTTGCCCTCCACTGCTCTAGATATAACTAAATGAATAATAATATGGATGTATAAGCAGGGTACTCCTGGGGGGGATTCTGCATGACTGCGCGCCTGCAGAAAACATCAACTCCGCTGTCCCTCCCCCCCCCCCCACCCCAAGCAGAATTCCTGTGTTTCCCTGCATAAAACGGCAGGGAAGCAAAGGGAAGCCAGGTGGGGAGTGGGGGAATGACCATGGGTGCAGTTTTTTGGGGGTGGGGATTGCCCCCCCCCCAACAGAGATGAGTTATAGGTGGACACATGGGATTACATGCTGCTTGCCCACCCCTCCCCCCACCCCCAGTTTCTGCAACTGCAGAGCTGCTCAGCTGAAGGAGTCTGCCTCAGCTCTGCTGACTCCGCAGCTGAACACCTCCTCCTGGGTCCTACTGCCAGTCACGCTCCCCTTCTGTGTGCTGGGAGCCTTCCTGTTTTCTGTGCAACAGTGAGTGCCCATGGTGGGGCTGGGAAAATGAGGGAAGGGGGTAAAGAGATGGGGGGAAGAGGCAGTGGGGAAGGAAGGGAGTGGAATAGGGCAGGAGGAGGGGAATGTTGGGGTGAGGGGAGGGGGATGGAGAAGAAAAGAGGATAGGGGAATCATGGGGGAAGTGGGATCCAAGCATGCAGCATCCCCTCAGCTTGCCCATTAAGCAGGCACATTGAACCCTCACCTTGACATGCCATACCCCCCTACACCTGGACCCCTCTGACAAGCCCCCCACACTCAGAGCCCCACCCCACTGAGCCCCAACAACTGCACCTGAACCCCCACTCCATCAAATTCTGCTCTCCCAGCACCTGGACCTTCCCACTGAGCCCTGCACACCCAGACCCACCCCTCCACTGAGTCCCATCTCCCCACACCCAGACCCCCTGTTGAGCCCCAACCACCTTAATCTGGATCTCCTGCAGAGTCCCATTGCCCTTGCACCCAGAACCTCCCAATGATCCTCTGTGCATCCAGATCTCCCACTACGCTGCCCACACCCAGTTTGCCCCACACAGAAACCTCTCACCTCGATCCCCCCACACTAAGCCCCTCAACACTTGGATCCTGCTCGGCTGAGCCTGTCCACCCACAGCTGGTTCACCTGGCGCAGAGGGGCAGGGCCCCAAGGTGTTTCTGGGGCAGGCCCAGCCCTTGAACTGTGTCAGGATCAGGTGCAGCCTCACTGCAGAGATCCTGTACTGGGGGAGATGGGTGATCTCCCACCTCAATGCAGCCAGTGGCCTGTGTTCCCCACTGCCATGCTGGAGCCACATTTATTTATTGACAAATAAAATTTGCAGAATCTTGCAGAATTTTAAAATACTGTGCGCAGAATTTTTATTTTATTTTTTTGGCGCAGAAATTTTTTTGTTGCACAATTCCCTCAGGAGTGGCAGGGGAGTGTTGAATAAAACTATACTGGTGGTAATCTGCAGGATGCAGGATTAGTGAGGCTGGACTCAGAACTGGAATACTTTATCCATTTCTGGTGTCTAGACTTTTAAAAGGATGTAGACAAATTGGAAAGGGTCCAGAAACTGGTTACAAGAATTATTCAATGTTTCGAAAACCTGCTTTACAGCGAAAGACTAAAAGGAGCTCAATCTTTTTAGTTTATCCAAGAGACATTTAAGAGATTACTCAAATCACAGACTAGAAGTGCTTACATGGGGAGAAGATTTCTGATATTAAAGGGCTCTCTTTAGTTTATCAGACAAAAGCATAAAAAGATCTAATGTCTAGAAGTTGAAGATAAACAAATTCAACTTAGAAATAAGGGGCAATTTTTTAATAATGAGGATAATTAACCATTGGAACAATCTATCTAGGGATGTGGTAGATTCTCCATCATTTGAAGTCTTTGAATTGTGACTTTCTTTTTCTTAAAATTATGCTGTATCTATGGATTTGATACAGGAATTAGACAGTTCTATGGCCTGTGTTATGCAGGAGGTCAGATTAAATGGTCATAACGGTCCCTTCTTGCCTTAAGATCTTTGAATGCTTATCAGATTGCAAGTAATGAAAATACTTTAACATCACTGCCCATCAATCCTAAATAAAATGCTATCTGGTACACTAGTCCAACTGCTATCTTTTTTAAAGAAAATTTCTAATTTCTAACAGTGTTTATTTAAATACCCTGTTAATATATAAACCAAATCTGGCAACGAATAAAAGCACAAAACGGACCATCAAATTTAACAAGAAAAATAGTAAAGATATTATTGTTATTCCCATGAAAAGTGCAAAATTGCAAAATATTTGAGAACATGCCATGGATTCTTTTTGCTCTAAAGCTTTTTGCCAATGATGACTAGCTGAAGCATAATATCACTCTATATGTGAAAGAAAATTATCCTGTATAGTACAACAAGCAGGGTTAGACAGTCCAGAGAGCTTTTCTGCCAAATGTCATCCAGACCAATACCAGCATTGCAGCTCATTGGCTTCAAACTATATATCCATCAAATTTAGCCCTAAAGAATTGCCTGTGAAACCAATCATCATTATGATTAATGTGTTAGCTTGTTTAAAATTGTGCGAATAATATTTTGTGCAAAGAAATTTCAACCTAATGTTTTCTTGCAAACTCTTTACCCTATGTGTTCATTTGAGAGATTGATATTCATTATTCCTATTTTATCTACTTTACTGGGCACCTAAGTCATATGGTGTTATTTGTATTCCCTGATTGGATATCCTACCTTCTATTAAAAAAAAAAAAAAAAAGAAAAAAAAAAAAGAAAAGCAGTGCCTGGAAAATTTATTTGGGCTTTGATACTTCAGAGAGAGGGTGGAGATGAGATAAAGAGAAGAGTAAATCAGATCTAAAGAATTTTAGGACATTTTAAGTTTTTTAATTTCTCTTTTTTTAGAAGAAATCATTATTTTTGTCTAAATGCCTGACCCTAGTTTTAAAATACATAGGTTCTGTCCTGACTGAAAGAGACACATGTGGCATACATTTAATGTTCTGAACAATCAACATTCTCTTTTTATATTTTAACCAATTGTACACACATGCACATGAACAGCCATGTACGGATTTTCTGTTTTGTGGAAAATGTCATGTTTTTGACAGTTTTGCTGTTATAAAATGGAATTAAAACAAAAAAATTTGAAACCTTCTCTGAAACAAAGTTCCCGAAAAAAATCATCTTGGTTCGATCAAAATATTTGATATTTTTAAATGAAATTTCATTTGAATTTCACCCTTTATTTTATATTATATACAATTTTTAAAAGGGAAATGAAAATTTGTTTTGAAATGGTAAAACAAAATATTCCACTCCCAGAAGCTGAAAACCTTATTAGAATGCTCAGGTCCTTTTAACAAATCAGCATTTTCTGATAGAAAAAGCTTCCATTGGAAAATCTGAGACCAGCTCTATTAATTGCCTCAATGCCTGGGCTCTGGTACGATTGGGTTGAGGAACTGCTGAGCTAAATGGCCTATATCATATGCAATATTTATTATTATACGCATAAATCCTACAGTGGAACAACATTATGAAGGTTGCAAAGTCAATCACTTAAATTAGGGAATGCTGAAATTAAGGTTGCCAGTACTCATAACTTGGCCAGATTTGGGCATATTTTTACAGAGCAAGAAAAAGATACATCCCTGACACAAAGGCCTCACCCTGTCAAATTTCAAGTCCTTTCTCCAAAGCATGGGGGAGCTAGAATTTCCCCCCAAAAGGTCACCAAATCTTTTTAGCATGTGTAAAATAATGTATTTTAACATGGCCCCATTCTTAGAAACTTCTGAGTTGAAAAATCTGAGTTGGAAAACCTTAATTTTCCAAAAACTATTCAGCTTGAGACAGACAGCATGTAAAATATTCAGCCCCAAATAGTTAGAATTTGGCAAAGTTATAAGCAACTGAAAACAGGTCTTATATTGGGAAGTGTCAGGCAATATTAATAATTAGCATTATTATCAGGCACTCCTATAGTATCTTCCAAATCCATAAACTGATTTCACTGGTCTCCCATGTTCTATTATTATTCACCACACTTGCCATGCTAAACAGTGTAGTAGTTGTATGTTCATGCTCAGTCTTAGTTTCAAATACCATCATTTGCATGAACAAAAGCAACTCTTTAAATATTGGTGCAATCAACACACACTGCATAAATGTTTGGAGAACAGTGAACAAAATAGCATGCAGTAATGACTGGAAAACATCTGTTGCCAAACCTATCCCACATGGTAGTCTCATATAGTGATATAAATTAAATGGGTATTTATTGTGTTAAACTCTGGATCTTTCATTTGTTAATGCTATCTGGTACACTAGTCCATCATTCAGTTTCATGAATGGTTTTCCTGGTTTGGATGCACCCATATGATGTATTTCTAGGACCTAGACAATCATTACATTATTACTACATGAGCAATAGGTTTCATCTGGTTTACTGGTTGATTTATCTGGTGCAGGCTTTTTTCTGAATGATATATTTTCTGTATAGCATTCACATTATCCAGCCTTCTAAGCTCTTCTGCTTTTTTACTCTTTTAGAGCACATGGCTGTTTGAAAAAATTAAGAGTAGCACTTTTCTTCGCTTTCAAGATAACCTGCATGTCATGAACTATCAGTACAATACACAGTTTGTCAGATACGGTATTTGAGAGCAAATTTTCAAGGTTACTTTTCTTATATACAGATTTAACCTTCTGACAATTTATATAGAAAATGACACCCACTTTCTGCCTAACAGGGCCAATCCTAACCCCTTAGTCTGCAGACCATAGCAATTTTACAACCACTAGTATTCCCACAACTATTTGATCTCCAAATATTTTAGCTTGATATCTGGGTATCAAAGTGGTAATTCTTTAAAACTTAGAATATAGTGTGCTCTACTTAATAATAGAGAGATTATCTCCTGGACCACCTCAAGAAGGTATGGACCACATTCATGACAGCATAACTTCCCTGTGGCAACTACAGCAATCTTACATAGAAAAATAATATTAGGAAAGTTTGATTTAAGTTGTCTGCAGCTCAGTGTTTCAAAACAAGTTAAAAACAACTGTCTATTTTTGCTCTTCCTGTGGTCTCTGCGTGTTTTGTTTCAACTGGTAAGAAGGAGAAGCGTGAGCATCCATTTCTTCATGATTTGCCAGCAAGTTCTCTGTGGACTGGCCCAGAAAGCACACTTTGTAAATCTATACCTTAAACCTTTTCTTACTGTTTGTTTTCACGTGGCAATACTACTGATACATTTATATGTCCAATTCAAATCATAAACTGGGTCTCTTTCAGCTTCATTCATAGTTTCCAGATGTGATTCTGTACTAAATTAAGGGCCAGATCCTCAGCTGGTGGACATCAGTTTAGCTTCACTGAAGTCCAAGATACAATAATAATTGTAATTTCAGCTTCAATGCGAACTGTTTATATAGTTCTGGAGCCGTTCACACCAAACATTTTACAGTGTTGATAATATACTTACATTAGTAAGGTAAAGCACAACAAGAAGGTTCTAGAAACAATTTTGAAGCAATTGAGGGTGATTGAGGAGGAAGAGGAGATGAGGAACTAACTAACCTTTCCTAGTTTGGTAGAATCTCAATTTTAGGCCAAAATCAAGTTGTTCTCTCCAGCCCCAGTGAACAGGGAAGCAATTTCGTTGTGGTTCCCCTCCAAAGAGGAACAAGTAATAGAGAGCACCCTATCATGAAACAGAGCACTTAATCTATGACACCACACAGATGGTAGTTAAGGCTGTGTAGAAGCTTGGTCTATCACCACAGAGATTCACCGATCCACCCTCTATATAGCAGGGGATACAGGGGAAGCCAATGTTCTTGGCCAGATAAGAAAGCCTCCTCTAAAGGAAGAAGTCAAAATCAATTCCTAAGGAGGAATGCTGAGTCTGTGTATTTTATCAAGCAATTCTGGCTCATATAAAAATTAAAGTTGAGGACTGTGATACCATGTTTTTAAAATTCCTAATGCTCCTTATAGGGCTACTTGCTGATCATTAGCCTAGGACTGACTAAAAGGCCAGAGCAGCTTGCAACTTGTCCTCCAAAGGAAGATAAACTCCATCTCCACAGCCACCACTAGCGTGTGCAAAGACTGCTCTAACTGTACCCCCTGGATGTTATGATGAGGCCTGCACAGTAAGGTTCTGATAAATGATAAGTGCAGGGAGCTGGTAAATGAAGTATTTTTCAGAGAACGAAGAACAAAAAGTAGTGGTGCAATAAAACAAAGTAGTCTTTTTGTGGTTCAGGTGCTCTACTTACTTCATTACTCCTGGGAAAACTGAAAAGCTCTTAAAAATAGAAGGTGAGCAATCTCCTCTTCTTTCTAGCTGTGATACTCTACATAAATTCTTTATAATTGAACAGAGTAATTCATTTATAATTCATTGTATACATCATTCATTTATAATGTAACATTTACTTCACCACACCAGTTTCATATTATAAATTTGTCTCAGATTAAAAGTGCACTTTTAATTTGTCTTGTGTAAAACTACTAAGATCTATGGCACTCCTTTATCAAAGGAATTTGTTGGGTTTTTCCACATAGGCCCACTTCATGCCCTGTGTAATGTTCTTCTTTTTTTGTTGTCATTATCTCTACAGCTGGCAGATAAAATGGTGCAGCTTAAAGGAGTTTAAATCCAAAATCAATGGTAAGTATTTAGCACTGCATTTTTCTCTCCTACACAGGCAAACCCTGGTTTGCAATCAGCAGCACCTTCCTCTTTTTATCTTTCAAGCTCTGCCCCAAGATCCATGTTTTTTAAAATAAACACCAAGCACTTGATTAAAAATAAGACATAATAAAATCATTCTGCGTTTGCTGTGGTTTTTGTCTTTCATGCCCAGAGCTGGAAAATTGTGTGGAAAGTTCTCCATCGTCCTCTGAGCTGCAGAATTCTCCACCTCCCTAGAAATGTTACAGCAGAAATACTCTTTGCATACATAGCTACTAATAATGTATGTGTATTCCCACATGACCAAATTCACACTTACATATCTGGGTAGGCTTCACCCCACTGGTCCTAAGCTGCTCCTCTCCCTATGCCCTTTGTAACATTTTTTTCTGTCATGTAGAGCTCACAAACATCTCTGCTGGAGCCCAGCTGGCAAGCAACTGGGTGATGAGTGATTGGGATGCCTCCTCCCCACTACATCCTTCATGTCCTCTCATGAGGTGCACTCAGAGGAACATCAAGGCACAGGATTGCATTCTGCAGCTCTTCTAAATGTCCCAAACCCTCCAGCTGTTTTCTTCCATCCCCAAAGGTTTCTCCAGTGAGATTACGGTAGTCCCTCTACCCAAAAGAGATTAAGGGATCAGGATGCAGAGGCATGATAAATAGGATCTGACTACAGAGCTGCTGTGGAGCTCTTTCGTGCCAACTCCCATGCCATCCTGACCATCCAGGGAACAGAACTGAGCTCCCCTGCCTGGGCATGAGAAGCCTGTGCACCCTGCCTCCAATACAGACATACAATGAAGATTTACAAGATAGAATTAAGATACCAGTAATGACAAAAACTGATCTTTCCCCCTATTTTAAGTGCTTATACAGTCTACATAGTGCATATGCCCAGGTATTTTATGATTAGGTGCATTTTATATGTTACTGAGGAAACTAATTAATTTGATAAATAAACTATCTTCTGGTGCACATAAGATGCATCATTTAAGGGGTACTGCATAGTCAAAGCAAGTTTCACCATTCCTGGGTATATTTTTACAGGGACTGGCAGGTTGGGAGAACACATTATTATTAGAGATAGGCTTACCAGTATTGTATTGTTTACTCAGAAGTCACTCATACACTATAGCATGCCTGTATGTGTGCTATATATTCCATAATATGAAGTGTACTATACCGTGGGTCAGAGCCTGCAGGCCTTCCTCAGATAGAACTCCCACTGAAGTATTATTTAGCTTGCCAGATCTTTAGAACAAGGACATAGGATGGAATGTTTCCCTGAATCAGTGTAGAGTTCCAACAAAGGGGTTGGGGAACAGGGTGGAGCAGCTTGTTCCCTGCTAATCCTTGGAATGCTGGGCTATCTTAACATGTGCCTGACTGCCCACAGCTCTTATGGGTTTTGTGGCAGAGGAGGAGGTGTAAGTATATGACAGCCATGACCACATCATCTTCTATTCTGGAATGTATCTCACCCTCCCTGAGATGCTCATGGTGGCGAAGGCTTTCAGTGCTAGGGCTATTTCCTGGGGGGATGCCCATAGGCATAGAGTCATAGACTTTAAGGTCAGAAGGGACCATTATGATCATCTAGTCTGACCTCCTGCACAACACAGGCCACAGAATCTCACCCACCCACTCCCACAACAAACCCCTAACCTATGTCTGAGCCATTGAAGTCCTCAGATCATGGTTTAAAGACTTTAAGGTGCAGAAAATCCTCCAGCAAGTGACCCGTGCCCCACGCTGCAGAGCAAGGAGAAAACCCCCCAGGGTCTCTGCCAATCTGCCCTGGAGGAAAATTCCTTCCTGACCCCAAATATGGCAATCAACTAAACCCTGAGCATGTGGGCAAGACTCACCAGCCAGAAACCCAGGAAAGAATTCTCTGCAGTAACTCAAATCCCTCCCATCTAACATCCCATCACAGGCTATTGGGCATATTTACCGCTAATAGTCAAAGATCAATTAATTGCCAAAATTAGGCTATCCCATCATAACATCCCCTCCATAAACTTATCAAGCTTAGTCTTGAAGCCATATATGTCTTTTGCTCCCCTTGGAAGGCTGTTCCAGAACTTCACTCCTCTGATGTTAGAAACCTTCGTCTAATTTCAAGTCTAAACTTCATGATGGCCAATTTATATCCATTTGTTCTTGTGTCCACATTGGTACTGAGCTTAAATAATTCCTCTCCCTCCCTGGTATTTATTCCTCTGATATATTTATAGAGAGCAATCATATCTCCCCTCAGCCTTCTTTTGGTTAGGCTAAACAAGCCGACCTCTTTGAGTCTCCTTTCATAAGGCAGGTTTTCCATTCCTTGGATCATCCTAGTAACCCTTCTCTGTACCTGTTCCAGTTTGAATTCATCCTTCTTAAACATGGGAGACCAGAACTGCACACACTATTCCAGATGAGGTCACACCAGTACCTTGTATAACAGCACCAATTCCTCCTTATCTCTACTGGAAATACCTTGCCTGATGCATCCCGAGACCGCATTAGATTTTTTCACGGCCATATCACGTTGGCAGCTCATAGTCATCCTATGATCAACCAATACTCCGAGGTCCTCCTCCTCTGTTACTTCCAACTGATGCGTCCCCAGCTTATAACAAAAATTCTTGTTCTTAATCCCTAAATGCATGACCTTGCACTTTTCACTATTAAATTTCATCCTATTACTATTACTCCAGTTTACAAGGTCATCCAGATCTTCCTGTAGGATAACCCAGTCCTTCTCTGTATTGGCAATACCTCCCAGTTTTGTGTCATCCACAAACTTTATTAGCACACTCCCACTTTTTGTGCCAAGGTCAGTAATAAAAAGATTAAATAAGATTGGTCCCAAAACTGATCTCCAAGGAACTCCACTAGTAACCTCCCTCCAGCCTGACACTTCACCTTTCACTATAACCTGTTGTAGTCTCCCCTTTAACCAGTTCCTTATCCACTTTTCAATTTTCATATTGATCCCCATCTTTTCCAATTTAGCTAATAATTCCCCATGCAGAACTGTATCAGATGCCTTACTGAAATTGAGATAAATTAGATCCACTGTGTTTCCTTTGTCTAAAAAATTTGTTACTTTCTCAAAGAAGGAGATCAGATTGGTTTGGCATGATCTACCTTATGTAAAACCATGTTGTATTTTGTCCCAATTACCATTGACCTAAATGTCCTTAACTACTTTTTCCTTCAAATTTTTTTCCAAGACCTTGCATACTACAGATGTCAAACTAACAGGCCTGTAGTTACCCAGATCACTCCCCCCCCCCCCCCCCTTCTTAGCAATTCTCCAGTCATATGGTACAACCCCTGAGCCCATNTTTTTCCAAGACCTTGCATACTACAGATGTCAAACTAACAGGCCTGTAGTTACCCAGATCACTCCCCCCCCCCCCACCTTCTTAGCAATTCTCCAGTCATATGGTACAACCCCTGAGTTTACAGATTCATTAAAAATTCTTGCTAATGGGCTTGCAATTTCATGTGCCAGTTCCTTTAATATTCTTGGATGAAGATTAGCTGGGCCCCCTGATTTCATCCCATTAAGCTGTTCGAGTTTGGCTTCTACCTCTGACATGGTAATATCTACCTCCAAATCCTCATTCCTATTTGTCATCCTGCCATTATCCCTAAGCTCATTAGCCTCATTAAAGACTGAGGCAAAGTATTTGTTTAGATATTCGTCCATGCCTAGATTATCCTTCACCTCCACTCCATCCTCAGTGTTTAGCGGTCTTTGTTTTCTTCTTATTTATATGGCTATAGAACCTTTTACTATTGGTTTTAATTCCCTTTGCAAGGTCTAACTCTACATGGCTTTTGACCTTTCTCACTTTATCCCTACATGTTCTGACCTCAATAAGGTAGCTTTCCTTACTGATCCCTCCCATCTTCCACTCCTTGTAGGCTTTCTGCTTTTTCTTAATCACCTCTCTGAGATGCTTGCTCAACCAGCTTAGTCTACAATTCCCACCTATGATTTTTTTCCCTCTTTCTTGGGATGCAGGCTTTTGCAACTTTGACTTGAAGTAATTCCAGGCCTCCTCCGCCTTCAGATCCACAAGTTCTTCAGTTCAATCTACTTCCCTAACTAATTTCCTGAATTTTTTAAAGTTAGCCCATTTGAAATCAAAAACCCTAGTCACAGATCTATTTTTGTTTATCCTTCCATTTAGTTTGAACTGAATTAGCTCATGATCGCTTGAACCAAGGTTGTCCCCTAAAACTATTTCTTCTATGAGGTCTTCACTACTCACCAAAAACAAATCTAAAATGGCATCCCCTCTTGTTGTTTCAGCAACTACTTGTGAAGAAATCCATCAGCTATCGCATCCAGGAACATCTGAGCCCTATTATTATTACTAGCACTTGTCCTCCAGTCTATATCTGGGAAGTTAAAGTCTCCCATGATCACACAATTCCCATTAGTATTTACTTCATTAAAAACATTAAAGAGGTCTCTATCCATATCCAAATCAGATCCTGGCGGTCTATAGCACACCCCAAGCACTATCCCAGGAGAGGCTCTAGTAGCTTTCTTCCCCAATGTGATTTTTGCCCAGACAGACTCTGTCTTATCCATTCCATCACTTCTTATTTCTGTACAGTCTACCTCATCATTGATATACAATGCTACTCCACCACCTCTGCCTTTATTTCTGTCTTTCCTAAACAGCACATACCCTTCAATACCTGTACTCCAGTCATGACTACTATTGCACCATGTTTCTGTTATCCCTATAATATCTGGTTTCACTTCCTGCACCAGTAACTCCTGTTCCTCCATTTTGTTACCTAGGCTCCTCGCATTGGTGTACAGACATCATAATTTTTGCTGTTTGGCTTCGCTCACATTCTTTACCCGATTAGGCACAGACATTCTACCACCAGTATCACCTTTTAGACTGGTATCTACACTACCCTTCCTCCTTATGTCCATTCTCCTACCCACAGCTGTATCCTTTCTTACTTCGTTTTCTTCCCTCTCAATGTTAAAATCCGGCATGGAGATTACCTGGACATCTCCCCACTAGTGGGGAAGGCTTTCTGTGCTGGGGCTATTCGCTGGGGGGCAGTTGTTTGGCAGCCACTCTATCCTGGCTGGTGCACAGTGACTACAGGACAGCCACAAACAGGCCAACTGTTTCTATCATCTTACATGTCTTATACTGATAGTCTGTGTAACAAATAAATAAGCAATAATGATGACTGCAGACTCAGGCTCCATCCTGAGTCAATATCAAAGAGATTTGAAGTGGCTAAGCATGCAAAGTTTCTTTTCAAACATCTGAACACTTCCAACTTCTTAAGTCTGCAAAATAGGGCTAGAAACATCACAAGACCAGGTATTTCCAGGTTCCAATTGGCCTGAAATATTGCAAGAACATGCTTTCTCATTGCATTGCAAGTCTTCCACTTCATTGACACGCCTAGATCTGATCAGTTACTAAAGGAAATGGGAGAATTCAGATTTTTTTAAAAATACAACAGCATGTAGCTTGCTTTTCATACAAACCGCCACCTAATTTGCCATTCAGTGCCAATTTAAAATGAAATGTTAAGTCTAAACATAACTACCACAGGTATTACACTGAAAAATGACAATGTAAAAATATTTCCTTTTTACTCCACAGATCTGTTTCCTGTTAATATTCAGAGTCATATCTACTTATCCCATTGACATAAATAAGTTTATATTACTATGAAGGAATTAGGTGGATTTTGTTCTTCCTTTTATAGTACCAAACACATTGATTTACTAAGTTCCAATCAGTCACACATCTCAAATCCCTGGTTGAGCTTGCAGGACAGGCAGTCAGAAAAAAACATATTTCACTTGTAAACAGAACACATTGGTATGAAAATCATTTTAGAGGCAATAAATGTAGAACTCACTCTATGCTGTTTTTACGGAGCTACTTTTCAGAGCAGAACCTCATTTTCTACTGGCCCATCCAGTGTTCACTAATGCAAAACTGCAGCTGAATAGAAATGATGGGCTTCTGGAGATCCAGAAAGAAAGAAGAAGAGAGACTAATGAGATGTAATCAGAATTTGACTCATTTCAGGACATGCAGGTAAAGCAAAAAATACCAGCATCAATTTATTTTAGTTACTTACAGATGCACAGGCTAATGATTACAAGCCTGAGAGGTACTGAGCACATACAATTCATACTGAATCCCTGAGTTTTATTCTAACACCAAGAATATTGATCATAATCTGGATATTAACTTTATAGTGTGGTCAGAAACATGATTTGCAGGCAGAAATCTGTTAATAAAAACAAAAACACATCTGCATTGTTGTTTTTGGTGTCTGGTTTGCTTTGGTTTTGCAATACACTGTAAATGAAATTATCTATCATCAGTAGTATAGTAAGCATTTATAAATTGCCCAGCAAACATCTTACCATGCAGGCATAGCCAATGTAGACACCGTTTCCCTGCCACTTCTTTTTGAAATGTAGTAGCACTAGAGTAATACTTTTTCATGTAAAGTATTTATGCAAAGGGATTTGAAACTTCTGGAGAGGGGTGATACAGAGCAATTAATTGAAAAGCTCTAGGAGAGATCCTATGAAGTCATATGCACAAACTCTGCCAGTGCTCAATGCTTCTCTTGCTCAAAGAAAACAACGTTTTAAAAAAATGTGATACAGATTTTCAAGCTCAGTCTGGGTAGCCTCTACTCAAAGGCTTGCATGATGATACACTCCTAGCCCAATTTCCAGTTACAGCCTCAGCATTTACTAAGAAAGACTCAGTGTCACCTTGAATTCCCAACTGTTGTCTGGAATCAGAGAGGGAAAATATCTTTTTTTGTCATTTGAGAAATATTATCTGACTGGAATCCTTGCCTTCTCCTGCTGACTTTGCTTGTTCATGCTTTTCTCACCTCATGTACTGATTATCACCCATACCAGATGGTGTACCTGAACTTGTCCTGAAAAAAAAAAAAAAAAAAAAGGTTCAAAATGCTGAGACAAGGTTAGTCTCCAACACAAAGTGTTATCATATTTCACCTATTTCTTGTGAACCATTACACTGATTTCCCATAAAGTCCCGAAATGATGTAAAAAAGATTGTCTTTAACCTACAAGGTCCTTCATGGTTAAAGCCACTCTTATTTAACTGATCTTTATTCTCCTTACATTCCATCTCACATTTTGTGGCCCTCAGGTACTCATTTACTAAATATCCCTAAATTCAGACTGGAGACAGCAAATTATCTAGGCCTTTATTAATTATACCCCTGGGGAATTGGCCTTCTCTGCCCAGTACCATCAAATCTGCCTCCCTTTGTTCATTTTAAACGTAGTATCAGCACATTCCTCTTTCCATAAGCATTTCAATCAGCCTTCCTTAAACTCTTTAAAAAAAAAAAACTTTCTTTGAACAGCACCTGCCTTGAGGGTTTTGTCAAGAAAGGCAATTATAAGCACATATGCAAGTTCTTTGGTCCTGGGGAAAGCACCATATAACTTTACAGCACTACATAAAGTTTTATAACAACAATTATTAAGAGTGTAGTGCTGTGTTGTAATTTCACTCCTGCAACAAATAAGCACATTTATTAATAATCCTTGAATCCAGTGGACATACAATGTATTTGTTGAAATAACATATTAGTTCATTTATTAAAGGTGAAATTCTCTTCTCCGGCATAAAACTGAAATAACTTGAGCTCTTTGTGGATGGAGTATGGAGGGTCTGGGAAGGTGAAATCCTCCTTTGATCTAGGACCAGACTACAGGGTCTCCACCCCCACCCCACACTCATTGCTGCTATTCTAGCCCCACTACAACACTTAGTGGAGTACCAAGACCACTGTATCCACATACATATGGATCCATGTCCTTGCTTTGCCTGCCTCCATCATAGTCATCTGCAACATTCCATGAGGTGCATACAGTATGTGACTGCTAGTAGCAAATATCCTCAACTGCCAGTGATAGGACTCTAGATGGGGGGCTCTGATTTACTACAGATAATTCTCTCTCAGGTGTCTGGCTGGTAGGTCTTGCCCATATGCTTAGGATCTAACTGATCACTGGGGTCAGGAAGGAATTTCCCCCCAGGTCATATTGACAGAGAGCCTGGGATTTTTTGGCCTTCCTTTGAAGCATGGGGCACGGGTCATTTGCAAGATTAAACTAATGTAAATGGTGGATTCTCTGTAACTTGAAGTCTTTAAATCATGATTTGGGGACTTCAGTAATTCAGCCAGAGGTTATGGGTCTATTACAAGAGTAGGTGTGTGAGGTTCTGTGGCCTGCGATTTGCAGGAGGTCAGACTAGATGATCATGATGGAGTCTTTTGTCCTTAAAGTCTGTGAGTCTATGTGCAGTCCCCTCCCACAGATTATATTGCCCCAGTCCAGCCAAGCACATGTGTAAGACCTGAAGTCAATGAAGCTACTCCTATGCTGAAAGTACATGCTTATGTGCTTGATTGAACTCGGGCTTATGTAGGTCCAAAGTGGAGTGATGAGGTTTGCTTTGGTCCTCTGCACTACATTTGAGATTCATCCTGGTTTACTACAGGGAAGACACGTTGAGGCACAACCATCTCATTGCCAAGGGGGAGAGTTCTGTGAAGAGCACAGAAAGAAAAAAAGCCAAGAATGGTGGTAGCAGTATAACCATATTATTAAGGATACGATTTTGTCATGAAAGTCACAGATTCTGAGACTTTAACAGACCTCAGTGACTTCTGGCTTCAGCCTCAGCTGCATTCAGCAGCAGGGCTCTGGCTCAGGCGGTCAGCCCGCCGCACTGCAACAGGGCTCAGGCAGTCAGCCCCGTGCCACGGGGCTGGGGCTTCCATGATTTATTGTTTATTGCCCAGGGACGGCCTGTGGTTTTTGATAAAAAGCCCCATGCCAAAATCTTAAGCATTACATAATATACAAAGCATTAACATTCAGAATTGAATTAAAACAATGTATAGCTTTCTGTTCATTGCCAAGGTCCATCTATCTCAGTAGCCTGTCTTCTGACAGTGGCCAATGCCAGAGGGAATGAACAGAACAGGTAATCATCAAGTGATCCATTCCCTTTAACTCATTCCCAGCTTCTAGCAAACAGAGGGACACCATCCCTGCCCATCCTAGCTAATAGCCATTGATGGACCTATCCTCCATTAATTTATCTAGTTCTTTTTTTAACCCAGTTATAGTCTTATGTTGTGGATGTGGGGGTCCCAGCTTGCCACAGAGGATCTAAAAGAAAAAGTGTTCTGTCTTGGACAGTGTTGAGGAGTAAAACCATTTGAGGCATTAATACATTTTAAGGTGTACATGCAATCCCAACACCTCTGAAAAGCATTGTGCTGATAATTAGTTCTTCATGCCCTCACCAGTCTTGGACAGAGCTGTGCAAATAATTCACAACAAATAATTTTGTTAAAGAATGTCATCCTTTACCCTCTGTGCAGATTGTCTGCAAACCCCTCTGTGCAGATTGTCTGCAAACAGATCATAAAATCTGCACATTATGGTTTTACTTCAAAATATTCATAAATTCTTCCTTTTTTTTTTTTTTTTTTTTTTTTTATGGTGGAGGGTGGGTTGTTTTTTTGTTTGTTTGCCTGCAGATCATTCACAAACATTTCACTTGGAATATTTGCAATTCATGCTGTGTTGGTTAATTATTATTGACAGGTAGTAATTTTTTCTGTTTGCTGATTGGATGACATGTTATGTTTTCTGTACATAAAGACTATCCATATTCATTCAAAGTAACCTTTATCGTAAATTAAGAAAACAACCATACCAGAATACAGAAACAATCTGCAAGCAAGAAGGCCACATTCTGGTGGATGACAGAAAGACAATACAGAGGGGTACTCAAATAGACCACAGGATTGAATTCTAGCTGGGGGTATCTAGAGATCAGTACTTAAATTACCCTCTCATGATGAGATGGAGAGGTATCCCAGGAACTAAAACTAAGAAATACCATGTGAATGGCTAGCCAAATACAAAAGCAGTTTCTCCTCCCTTGGTGTTCACACCTCAACTGCTAAAGGAGGGCCTCATCCTCCCTGATTGAACTAACCTAATTATCCCTAGACTGATTCTTGCCTGCATATTTATACCTGCCTCTGGAAATTTCCACTACATGCATCTGACGAAGTGGGTACTCACCCACGAAAGCTTATGCTCTAATAAGTCTGTTAGTCTATAAGGTGCCACAGGACTCTTTGTCGCTTTCATGGGACACAGTTACTCTTGTACCCATCTATTGGATTGCCCTCTAGTTGCTGAATTAGATCTACTACTTTGATCTTCTTCTCTAAACTCTAAAACTTATAGCTAGGGTATTTGCACCTTCTCTTTCCTACCAGCCCAAGTAAAGAATTTTATTTTATGTAGTAGGACTGTGTGACTATTCATGGGAACTCACCAAGAGTCTGTGGAGCATAGTGCTGGAACTCCTATGACACTTGTCTCCAAGCTTGTGGTGCATGTAGCATGCCACCAAATGAACTGATGCACTTCAGCTCTCACAGTAACACCCTGGAGTCAGTTGGGTCATTTCCAATACACTATAAATAGTCCAGGAATGCAATGTTACTGTATTAGAGTATTGTATTATAACTACAATTGAGCAAATTATTTATTTATTTTTTGTTTGTTTGGGGGCCAAACCAAAAAATTCAGGGGGGGGGGAATGGATTGGTTTGAACTGAAAAAAAATTTTCAGTTTCTCACCAAAATGAAAAATTTAAAAAAAAATGTATTTGATTTGGTTTAAACCAAAAAAAATTTTATTTGGTTTTTCATTTTGTTTCAGGTCGATTTTGGGTGTTTTTCACTCTTTTTCAAAATTAGCAAAATTTCTAAATGAAACTGTTTCAAGATGAAACGTTGAAACATTTACTATTTATTATTTGCCTAAACAAATTCACTCAGCTCTAATTATAGCAGAGTAGTGCTCTGACTATATAACAACATGTCTTGATCTTGCCGGCATAGACAGTCACACAGATGTACAGGAGGTCAGACTAGATGATCTAAATTCCCCACTGGCCTTAAAATGTATGGGTATGTCTACCCTGAAATAAACCACCTGCAGCTGGACCATGTCAGCTGACTCGGGCTCACAGGGCTCAGGATGTGGGGCTATAAAATCACAGTGTAGACGTTCAGGCTTGGGCTGGAGCCCAGCCTCTGGAACTGGAATGTCTACACTGCAGTTGTATAACCCCTCAGCCCGAGCCTCACAAGCTGAAGTCAGCTGTCATGGTCCAGTCGTGGGTGTTTATTTAAAATGTAGATGTACCCTCAGAGGCCGAAGGGAACACATTCTTTGCATCTCAGTCACAACATAGTTTTAAAAAAAAAATTGCCAAAAATATCTCAGCACTGAACTGGGGCATTTTTCTAATAGTTATGTTGGACATCTGGAGAACATTTTACACTTCATTTTAAGAAAGTCCAACTGTAAGAGTTTAACATTTGGATAGTGTCTCTTGAATGAAACCATATTATCTCACTTCAGAGTATGAACAATAATGCAATAATATATCCAGTCACTTACACCACCTATGGGTTTGCATAGGACTGGATATATTATTATTATAGAAGGAGCTTTCATACCTCAAGTAAGATTGGCAAAGTACATAAGGACTGGGCATACCTCTAGGAACAAATGACATTATTTTAATGCTTTTTGACCAAAAGATTATTGTGGTCTAACAAACTTTTGAGATTGCAAACATGTAGCTTTGTATTTAGAATTTTGGCTTGTTGCTCGATACATATTTTTTATTGAGAGGTCCAGATGGTGACTATCCACTTGGATAGGTCAACTCACAAGAATTTTAAAATTCATTTTCAAATATAGTATGGACTATTTTGTTGTTGAAAAGCAACTTAATTTCTGGTCTTTGTAAATAGAAGAATAAATAGACATGATGTACTTTTTTTTAATTGACCAAAAGATGTCAGTGTATCAGAATGAGTGCTGCTGGATAATGTGTTGAACTTCTGTCTTTCTCATGAGACTGGTCCCCAGGGCTGGCCTTACCATGAGGCAAACTGAGGCAGCCGCCTCAGGTGCCAGACTGTGCGGGGGAGCCACTAGGACCCAGAGTGTAGAAAATGGTGTCTGCTGCTGGTGCATATGTATTCTCTCTGCTCTAGATGCACAGAAATGGTGGAGTGCTCTGCTGGAGGAGGGAGGGCACAAGAGACATAACATGCAGGCAGGAGAAAAGGTGAGAGGGAATAACAGAAAGCAGCAGGAGCTGCAGGGAGAGAGAGGAGGAGGAGCCTCTTATTTACCTCTCTAGCACCCCAGGAGCTTGGACTGATTAACACCAGCTTCTCAGGGAGCTTCCTGTTTCCTGTTGCTTCCCTGAACCCACTTGAGGAGAACAGGCAGTCAACTGAAGTAGTAGGAGCCAGTTAGGCCCTTAAGACGCTCATATCTTCCCTCACTAAGACCCTGCTACCAGCCTGCTTATTTGTCCCCTTCAATTGAGTGTTGAGAGCCACTATAGCTGGCACAGAACAGCAGTCATGAGTGAAAGAAGAAAACAATCCTCTGGGGCAGCATTCCGAAAAAGAAAGAAAGCAAAGGAAGCTTTTCTATCTAAGCAGGAAGAAGTTCTCCTGAGATACATAGACACAAATGTTCACGGTGAGCCTTCCGGCCCCAGTGAGGAGATGCCCGATCTTCCAGTTAGTCAGAGTGCGGGTGACCTGGCAGCTACTGCAGCATCCATATCTCCATCTCAAATGGATGTAACCATGTACATTCCTGAAGAAAAGTGTAGATCAGAGAAGAATGTGGTGGAGGCGCAAGAAACAGCTGCTGCTGAGTTTAGTTCCTTAAGTCTAGATGATCCAGGACTATGGACCCACTTGATCAGTAGCCTGAAGGACTTCCTTGTACTGCATAGGCCACAGCAAGTGAAAAACTTCATGTTCCCCAAAGACAATAAAAATAGAAGTTTCCATCCAACACATTACTGCCATGAAATCCCCAATGGTGACAAAGTGGAAAGGCCATGGCTTATGTACTCAAAAACCCAGAATGCTGCATACTGTTTTTGTTGCAAACTCTTCCAGTCTAATGTTCCAGCCATATTGGGTTCTATAGGAACAAGGACTGGAAATATCTGGCTAGAAATCTGGCATGCCATGAGAAGGCAGCAAATCATCAGAGAGCATTCCATAGGCGGAAAGAGCTTGAGATGAGACTAAGTGTAACCCTTCTGCCCATCTAAGTTGGCAGCAACAAGGGCCGGGTTCTGTATCTAGGGGTTCCGTTTCAATAATGCAATGCAAAACCGGCTCGAGCCCCCACCCAGTGACCTGGGACAATTACATACCATCCCCTGGGTGCCTCTAAGAGGCAATACTTCCCCTCTCACAAGCACGGAGTCTGAGTGTAGCAGAAAATGTTTAATAACATGAGGTAAACGACATCAGCATTAAATTGGAAAAAACACCGCAAACAGGATTCATAACACAAACCATGAGCAAAAAAAACCCACCCCAGCAAATTGGGCTGTGTCCTTTCCCTTTGGTTCTTGAATCCAACAACCCAAAAATCACCCAGAGTCCTCAAAGTCCAACACCCCCAAAGTCTCTTGGGTCCAACAACCACCCAAAGTCCCAAAAGTCCAACAACCCCCAAGTCTCTGTCTCTGGTCAGTGCAGCCCCAGAGTAAAAGGGGGTGCAGGCAGGGTGTTAAGGGGCACCTTACGCGATCCGAGGCCGGCCATCTCTCCGTGGGGTTCCACCGCAGCCTTCACCAGGAGCCAGTCCACTTCCTGCCGTCCCACGAACCGCTCCGCTCTACAAGCTGCTCCGCTCCGCTCACCGACCTGTGAGCCGCTCCAGCCGTCCCCGCAAACAGCTCCGCTCACCATTCCTTGGGCCGCTCCAACCGTCGCCGCAAGGCTCCACACCGCTCCTCCAGTTGGCCCCACAAATTGCTCCGCCAGCTGCTTAGCAATATAGCTTCAGGCTCCCCCACTACTTAACACAGCACTTTATAACTTTAATTCTTTTGTGATTTCAGCTCAGAGTAGGGGGGCCCCAGTGCTGGTGCACCATTGGCCCAAAGTGAATTCAGCTCAGCAGCCTGTAATTAGACTCCTAATGGAATCAAAGTTAGCTCTGACATTCAACAGTGGAGAGAGGAGGTGGTGCAATTGGTGTTTCAAGCCCTCAGAGGGGGCCCATACCATCAGGTAGAAATACCTATCCCCCATCCTCTCTCAATTCACTGGGTTTTGTAACCCATGGCCCTTGTCAAGCAAGTGCTACTTAGGTAATGGTGAAGGACTCACTCAGTCCTTCTGTCATACAACAGTTCCACTGGCCTTGATTCACAGAATCAGGGTAACAAAACTTTATTCTTCCTGACCCAATAACAGAGAAACTGGGGATCCCACACCAGCCAAAGTAACCACTTTCAGTTGCTGTTGTTTCATGCCAGGCGAGTAGGTGTGCCTATGCAAACAAGATCAGCCCCTGGAGTTCTTTTCCACACTCGCCATAATTCACCACCAGATGTCAGGGTAGAGCTCATCCTGATTCTGCTTACATAAGGTTAAAGGCCACCATAGATGATCAGCATCAAGAGAAGATTGCATCAGAGTCTCTTTACTGGCAAAATGTTCTGAAAAGGCTCATTGCCATTGTGAGAATGCTTGCTACCCAAAACCTAGCACTGCTTGGGACTTCAGATCAGCTGTATTTGCCAAACAATGGAAACTTCCTTAAGATTGTGGAGTTGATACCTGAGTTTGATGCTGTACTCCAGGAGCATCTAAGAAGAGTCACTACCCACGAAATCTACACACACCACTACCTTGGAAAAACAATTCAAAATGACATCATACAATTACTGGCAACAAAAGTCAAACAGAAGATTGTGGCAGATCTGAAGTCAGCAAGATATTACTCTGTTATTCTGGACTGCACACCTGACATCAGCCATACAGAACAAATGACTTTAATGGTGAGTTTTGTAACAAAACAGAACCTCGTGAAAATGTCCCCGCAAGGGTGACTATCAGAGAGCATTTTCTAGAATTTATTGACGTTGACATTTATTGACAGGAGCTGGTATGACAAATGTGCTTCTTAAAAAGCTGGAAGATACGGGAATTGCGATAGCTGACATGAGAGGTCAGGGCTACGATAATGGTGCCAACATGAGAAGAAAGAACAGAGGAGTGCAGACATGGATCTGAGAGTTAAACCCTCGAGCTTTATTTGGCCCATGCAGTTCTCATTCATTGAACTTGGTGGTCAGTGATGCAGCATCAGCTTCGAGTGAGGCTGCTGAATTTTTTAATGTAATTCAAAGCATCTATGTATTTTTCTCTGCATCAACTCATCGATGGCAAATTTTGAAGAAACATCTGGGAACATCCTCTCTGACACTGCAACCACTGAGTGCCACACGATGGGAAAGTCGAGTGGAGGCTGTAAAGCCTATCAAACACCAAATTGGGAAGATAGATGATGCCATAGTTGACCTTATGGAGGATAATGCTATGACAGGAACTGTTTGTGGGAGAAAAGTGGCAGAGAGAAATGGAATCACCAGAAGCATACATAACTTCAAATTTCTGTGTGGCTTAGTGTTGTGGCATGACATACTGTTTGAAATAAATATTGTAAGCAAAAGACTCCAAGGGGTTGACCTTGATATATCTGGAGCAATGGAACAACGGGACAAAGCAAAGTCATACCTACAGTCTTACTGGTCAGATGAGGGATTTCAAAATGTTCTGAAGAGTGCACAGAAGTTGGCAGAGGAACTTCACACTGAAGCTATTTTCCCACCCATTCAAGAATACAAGAGTGAAGAAGAAGACCTTTTGATTACGAGGACGGGATAATCCCATAAGAGACCCAAAACAACAATTCAAAGTTGAATTCTTTAACCAGATGCTAAATTGTGCAATACAGTCAGTTGAAGAATGTTTCATGCAGCTCAAGGAACACAGCAGTATATTTGGGATGTTGTATGATATTCCAAAACTCCTCACTATACCTGAAGAAGACCTACAAAAGCAATGCAGGGCACTAGAGACAGTGTTGAGACATGATGACATGCGCGATATTGATGCGAGTGATTTAGGTGATGAACTGAAAGCTCTTTCAAGATACATTTCAGCAGGATCAACTCCAAAGGCTGTTCTGGAATATATGTGCACAAATAAGATGACCACCCTCTTTCCAAATGCTTTTGTTGCTCTGAACATACATCTAACACTTCCTGTAACATTTGCCAGTGGAGAATGCAGCTTCTCCAAGCTGAAGTTAATAAAAACACATCTATGCTCCACAATGATACAGGAGAGGCTGGTCGTCTTTGCAACCATCTCAATAGAGCATGAGCTGGCCCAGACTGTGGACCTTAAGGAAGCAGTTCAAATCTTTGCAACCAAGAAGGCACAGAAAGCACCACTTTGACTATTCAAACAGATAAAAATGCCAGTGTTTACTATGCAGACAAGAAAAGTTACATTTGCTGTTTAGGTGTTTGAAAGTTAGGTGTTACTTAAAATTTTTGAATAAGGCATTTTAAGTTGTTAGTTCTCCTTTATTGGGGTAGGTAGCGGAGCAGTATCATGAGAGGAGTAGAGCAGGAAGAAGGCAGAATTGAAACCTTTCAAAGTTTTGGCCGAAGCAAGGGGGCATGGAGGTGTCATTTGAGTGCCCCGCCTCAGGTGCCAAAATGTTGTTGGCCGGCCCTGCTGGTCCAGTTGGGTCCTTAACATATACAAAGCCCTTTCTTAAGCAAAACTCTAATAGACTTTAATTGGATTTTTGCCTGAGTAGGGGATATCAGGATTTGGCCAACTGACAAGTGGGATTATTCAGATAAATCAGGTGAGCTGGATTTAGCCCATTCTGTACAGTGCCCTTAAAAATCAGTCCCTCTTCCTGGTACTTTCCATTTATATGTGATTTTGGCTTAGTTCCTCTTTCTACTGGATGAAATAATGAGGACTGCTGGTAATAGAAGCTTCTGTAGACAGAAAGCTTGCAATCTTGGGTCCAATCCTAATATTTCAATTCTCCAACACAGATGTGGAATTTAAAAATAGGAAGACAAGCTATGTTTTGTTTTAAATTGGATTTGGCATTAAAAAAAACTGCACAACTATTAGAGATACAACTTTAATACTTTAAGCTATAGGCTGGTATTTTTATAATGGAATTTAATGGGGTTAGAAGGAAAGTCTTGCAGATTTAATGAAATGTGTCCACTTTGAGTTAAATTTGATATAAAACATTTTAAATTGTACATTAAAAACATTGTCTTGCAACCACTAGGATAGTCATACTGCATAAAAATAAACACAGACTCTCAAAGTGCTCTTTTCTTGCTCATTAAATCGCAATTGTTTCAAGATGAAAATGCCAACCTGCAGAACAAGGCTGGCTACCTCTTCTTTAATGGACCGATATTCTCAGCCATAAAATTCTTAATAAAAAAAGAAGAGGTTTGTTCTGAAAGCTGAGAAACTGTTAATTGTGGGGGATTTTAAAAAAATCATTTCGAAGTCAGCCAATTTATAATGGAACAGGCATGCAGAGCACGCACAGCAATCATTCTTTTGCTCTTGACAGTTGGTCCTTCATTTCTGTTTTTCAAGCCAAATCTATACCATTGATGTTTGTCCCTTTTTGTAGTAATATTACAGTTTCTGATGCTTTAGTTTTTCCCAGACTGTTCATGTGAAAAAAGCCAGAGGCAAAGCCCAGGTGACCTAATGATTTGGCAGGGCCACAAAGGGACCAGCCACAAATCTGACATTTAGAAGCTAGTACCATTATCAAATGCACACTCATAGGAAAATTAAACTTGCTTTGTGGGGGGCGCTGTTTTCTGGGTTTGTTTCTGGGGGTGTTTTTTGTTGTTGTTTTGCCAGGGGAGGTTCTTTGTTATACTTTTTAAATTTTATTTAGAGTCCAAAGCAACCTGAAAAGCCAGTAGGGTAAGTGAAACTGAGGTTTTCTGTTTATGCCTCTGTCTTTGTGAGATAAAGGTCAGCAATTTACTGCTTAAAATTGGTTAATTATAATATGATAATAATAGTAATAGACCTATTATAGCTCCATAAATTATAAGAATATTTAAATGGTCTCTTTTCTCTTCCTCCGTGGCCTATTTTTACATTGCTATTATTTTAAGTCCTATAACAAACACGAAAAACCCCAATCATTTGACAGCAATTTGCTTCATTAGTTTAAATTCAAAGGCAGCAACTGGAAGATATATCATCATTCAGTTTTCATTTTTCCTTATTGAAAAGCTTTCAGCTTCTCTCTGGGTCAATGTCTGCAGTCAGTAGGCTCAAACTCTAGTCCTTCTGAAGTCCCCTTTGTAGTACTCCTGCAGCACAAAGAAGACTTAAAGCTCCTTTAAGGCAGCAGTTGGAGATTCTTTCAGCATAAGGGAATTCCAGCAGGGCCTAGGGATGGCATTTTATAAAATAATTTATTTTTAGCCTACTGACTGTGAATGTGATTCTACTCCCATTGAAGTCAATGAGAACTTTATAGGTTGTTTAGGCAGGATCAGGTCTTTATTCTTCAATCATACTTTCTCTGAAAGTAGAATTATGGAGCAAAAAGTACTTTCTATGGAGCATTGTGATGCCTTCTTCATTATTCGATAGAACATGCTTAAAAAAGGAACTGACAGAGCCAAGAGACCACTATAAGAAAAAATAATCTATGAACCCAGATTTTGTTCACACTTACTTACACTGGTTTAAGTCAGGAGTAACTCTACTGAAGTCAATGGAGGTGCAGTGATGTAAATACAGTGTCACTGAGATCAGAATCGGGCTCAGGAAGTCCATTGCCTGTAGAGAATAAATTATATGATTTTCAGATATCATCAGGAGACCATCTCATTGTCTGTCTTGTTTTTCAAAAGCCAAATTAAAAAAAAAAGTGATGAATATTTTGTTCTTCATAACAATAATAGGGGGGTACAAGAGAAGCTATCCAACAGAGTGCTGGTAAATGGAGAATCTAGAACTTTTAGCTGTATGACTTAAGCATTGGAAAGCTGTTAGTGATAATCTTGCATAAATCAGGACATTTATTTAAATATATCCAGGATGCTTTATGCTCATCCCATTATACATTCTCTCAGTGGTATTGTTTACAAGTCTGCAGGAAGAGGCTGGGACAGTACACTGACTGGTATCATTGTTTGTTCCCCAAACCAACAGCATCCATTATTGAACTTGAAAACAATATTAAAGCATCTTCTCTCATCTGTATAGCTTATGGCCCAACATAAATCTTTCTGCAGCTTAGTGAAGTGCAGAAGAGAGCACACACATGCAAGTGCCAGTGAAGATAGCCAGTGTACACTGGAGGGATGGAGCAGTTCATATAAGGTTTTCCTTCCTGTCCCTCCCCAAACCTGGGAAAAAAATAAATTTGTTGAGCCTCACAGTTTAAGGGATATATGTCAGGCTGGCAATGGATCAGATAGAGGGAGCACGTGGCATGTTCCTCCACTTACCCTGTGGATTTTCTACCAGTAAATGTTATAGAAGTTAATGGTTCTCAGAGCAACATTACCTTCCACTCTATGCTCTGAGAGACCCACTGAAACACTGGCACCATGGCCACTAAGATGACAGTGCTGCCATTGGGCCCAATGAGTTCTGTGGTTTTCCTTATATCCCGGAGACTGGGGCAATGGGCTGGTGCAAGTGAGATGCCACCTTCCCCTATGAGTGGATAATTAGCCAGAAATTCTGAGTGACACAAAGGGGCCAGCAGAGAATTCCTTTGGATTAGGGGAAGTTCTGGCTGGTGTACCTCTGCTGCAGATGAACCCTGTGACTATGTTCCCCTCACACTCCTGGAGGAAGGGGCGTGACTGTGGCATGTCATCTCAGACCTGCCATTGCAATCCTCCACTGGTGTAAGATCTGTTAAGCACCCTGTGTCAATGCACAAGTTAGAACCATCAGAAAGCACCTCTAATTGCATGAAGGCTGAGGCCAGCATTGAGAATCCTTGAGCCAAACCAGCTTGCTGACACAGAACCCCACACTCCAGCCCAGAAGAGAATCAAGCCCTGGGAGCCTAATGCAAGAAGCTTTGAGTTAACCTGGTTCACCTGTCTTTGCACAGAAGGGCATATTTTGGCCCTGCACTCCATCTTTATCATTATACAGAAAAAGGGGTCATTTTATTCACCACCAATGAAATGCAGCCAACTTCTGCACGAGTCCTGTTCTTTCAGCCTAGTCAGTGAGAAAATTGTTTTTCTTTGCCACATGAACAATTTCCTGACAACCACAATATATGCAACAATTTACTCATTATATATTTACTTGACAATATATAAGACCACCCATCCACATCCCTCTAAGCACCCTTGCCATCACTTATAAATACTATAAACAAATTGTTACTACAGTTGTTACTACAGTTCATTGTTACTACAGTTCTAGAATTCCACCTATTCCCCAACCTAGGAAATATGAAATGTAAAATAATGTTCTACCTCTTCCACTACTAGTCACTCTCATTCCTCTTCAAAATCTAGGGAGAGCAAATGCTTTTTGCAACATGCCATAATAGTCAACACAAGGGGAGGCGAGATCTCTACATGGGATCTACAGGGGCACTCATGGAAAATGCCCTGCCAGCCACTTCTGTTTTTCTTACTTTATGGATCTCTGCTGAACATGGCAACTTCACTCTCTTTTGTGCAATATTCCTTTTTCCATTATGCATAAATATCCCACTGTTTTTGTATTTATTTCATTTTCCTTTTATTGTCTTAACCACCAATGTCAGATATAGTGTTTTTCCTTAATAAACTATGTCATGTTTGCTGAATACAATTTTTAAAAGATCTAGATATTGTCAGGATCTTGATAAGTCTTGATGTATATTTCATGAGCTGGAAATTATTCACAAAACATTACAAATGAGGTAAAAACTGAAGTTTGACTTTTTTTTTTTTTTTTTTTTTTTTTTTGATTGAGAGAGATTTTTAGAGGGAGTCGTTTAAGGGCTACCACAACATGCTAAGTAACATGCATCCATTTGTTCCTGTACTGAGACTATGCTTTAAGCTGTTCTTTTGCCAGTATAAATGGGGCCTCTTTCTGTAAGGTAAAACATTATTAATTTTCAAAGTTTATTACCAATAATATCTTATTTATAGAGACTAATCAGTAAAAAAATTAATAGAAAAAAATATGCAATATGAAAAATCATTAGCCCCAATGAAGTCCACAGATCATTTTGGACTGCATCTATAAAAACAGAAAACAAGAACCAAATATTCTAAAAGACAGTCTACAGACAAAAAGAAAAGAGAAGAATAAATCCACAGTAGCACATGGTGTCTGCAAAATGCTTTCAAGTTTGGTATAAAATAAAATACCACAGCATATAACAAACTGACCGCTAAATGTCAGGAAGAATAGTTCTGCCAGAAGGTTATCCTCAAATACATCTAAACCTTCTTTACTGAACTTCTCCTCTTCTGAACTTCTGCCACAACTATTCTGTTGTGTTGTGAGAAAGCTGTTGTAGAATCATAACTGAAAAAAAGTAACTGCTTCCCATCTGCAAACAATCTAAGCTTACCAGAAAATGCACAGGAGCCATTATAGAAGGAGATGTGAACTCTGACATGAGCAATGCCATTTTTTTCCTGTGAATCTGTGTTGCTTCAGATACATCTGGAAATATGTAAAGTATTTTTACTTAGATATGTCAAGTTACCTTCACCTCTCACACTTCACTTATTAACTCTATCTTTATGCATTACTGAAATGAAAGTCAATAGCAAAGTATGACATAAAACAGCAGAACCAGAAAAAGGTTTCAGAGAATTTGACAGAGGATTGTTTTAACACTCCTCAAAGATTTCCCAGTTATATGCTATATTGTACTTCAGTAGACCTGGTCATGGAGGAGTCCTTCATACGTGGCTCCTTCCATTCCATGGGGAAGGAGGCTTAGCACTTTCCAAGGCACTGTCTTGCCTCCCTACCTGGACCTAGCAGATTCCCCTCCACATGGTCCAGAGCCTGTGCTAAGGGAAGAATTGGAAACAGAGGAGGCCAAAGATTGGGGGCAGAGAAACACACGTTGGCCACCCTCAGATCCTGTACATTTGCTTGCAAAAATTAATGTGGTTCCAGGCTATATTACCTTTTCCACATAGCCATTTTCAGAGGTCCTGGGGGCCATGGTAGCCAGCTGGGAGTCCCTGGTAGTGCAGCTCTGCTAGGAAAAAGGAAGGGGCAAACATGGAGCACACACAAACAGCCCTGACCTCTCACAAATCTATCGTATCCAATATGTTCGGGGGATGGTCCCATAGGGTTGAGGGGGAGATGGTCTTGTGGATGGATGTTTCCTCCTCGAGAATCCCTTCCCACAGCTTTTAATGTAATAGGAGATGATTCTGTGCCATCTAAATGTTCAGATGAACCTACCATTCTCCCTGATATTAGCATTATTATCTAACGCCACATCTGTACTAGACTTAGAGCTATCAGATTGTAACTATGCTGTGAAATTCATTAGCTTTTTTCTCCCAGCTTCTAAACATCACATCTTAGAACCATTGCCACAGGTATATCTTTTTGAAATTTTATACTCTTTCAAGTGCTCAGATGTTATAGTGGTGAGCAGAGTATAAAAATCTAGGTTGAACCGAATATAACCACAATATCTAGTTTATACGCAAGTAAATCAAAGCATGATTCTAAAGCCAGCAACACTGTATCAAGTCATGCTTTAGATGCTGAAGGTAAAGAAAGAGGAGAGGACACCTATCTGCGACATTAACGGCACCTACAACTTCTCTGCCAGAAGGTTATGCAACAGTGATGGAGAACAAGAGAATGTCTCCATCTTAACCCATCACTTTAGTGGAGTAAAGTCTGAAACTACACATTTTTCTATAGTCAGGCTTTATCTACCCAGTGCTGCAATGCATGCTGTGGGGGTGTGATTTCTAAAGTGCTCTAGCATGTTGCACATTAATTGGTCTGTGTAGACCCTGCTGGTGTGCCCTGCAAATTCCTATGCACTTTAACAAAGCAGTTTGAAACAGTACTACATTAAAGCACACTAGGAAATTTTTAGTGCAAACCAACAGGGTCTACACAGACCTCTTAATACACAACACATTAGCGTGGTTTGGAAACCACGCTCCTGAAGTGCACATCACAGCACCATGTAGACATGCCCTCAGTTTCAAAGAAGAAAGGTAACTGGAGGGGGGGAAAATTCCCTTCTTCCTTTAAACCCAGCTTGATACCACATAACAATACTTGAGAAAATATAAAATGTGTTAAATTGCCTAAAGAGGGCACTTGATACAGGGTACGTCTTCACTACCCGCCATATCGGCGGGTAGCAATCGATTTATCCAGGATCGATATATCGTGTCTCGTTAAGACGCGATATATCGATCCCCGAACGCGCTCACCGTCGACTTCGGAACTCCAGAGGGAGCGGCGGTAGTGCAGTCGACAGGAGAGCCGCGGCTGTCGATCCCGCGCCATGTGGACCCCAGGTATTTCGATCTTAGATACTTCGACTTCAGCTACGCTATTTGCGTAGCTGAAGTTGCGTATTATAGATCAATCCCCCCCCAGTGTAGACCAGCCCACAGATAACTACTTTTGTGTCTTTTATTATAGTGGCTTGAGGGTGCCACTATAGTTGAGGTTGCATTATGACATCTGTTTAAAGGTTAACATTTAAATCTTCTAAAATTGAGATGTTTATTTGGATTTCTTTGAAATTTGGTTTGCCTCAGGAGGGCACAGGATAGGGCTAGGGACCCAAATTTGGAGTCATTTGTGCCAGGAATTCCAGAGAGATAAGTCCTGAAATAATAGATTTTTTTTCAAGTTCCTAGGTGGTTTGTTTACTTGCCCAGAGATCATGCAATTGATGAGCTATGGATCAAAACGGTTTCAATCTGTTGAGTTTTTCCCAAGGTAGTGCACGACACTCACTAAATTTTGGAGGACCCAAACTGAGAAAGGTATTCAAGAAAATGAACATTTTACATTGTGCATGAGCCAATACAGAAAAACGGCTAGTGGGTTTCCATTACTCCCATTTTATATGCTTTAAAACTCAACACTTGTAAGTGCTCTAAAATCTGAACAGTTATTTGGATTGCTTTGGAATTTGGTATACCTCATGGAAGTGCGGGGTAGTGTTAATGAACCAAAGTTGGGGTGATTTGACCCAGGAGTTCCCAAGTACACCCCCCCCCACAAAACAATTTCATTCTGCTGCCTTGTACTGTTAAACTGAGAGGTACTAATGACTGGATGAATCACAGACTTCTTGATATCTAAGGATAAATTAATCACAAGCCCCCACCTAAGACAAAAGGAGTTTTAGAATAAGTGGCTGGAAGTTGTTACAATTTGTGAGTCACTGATTGCAATTTTATTTTGGGGTAAATGTAATCAAAGTTTTTTTGGGAAAAAATTAGACTTGTAAATACTTTCTGGGAAGGGAGGAGTATTAGGGACAGAGGAATGGGGAAACAGGGGAAGGGTGGTTAGGGGCTGCAGCAGGGAGAAGAGAATAAATGGGAATGGATGGTAGGGGAGGCAGGAGATTGGGGGCTCATGTGAGGGAAGCATGGCACCCCCCCTACCAGTGCACCCCAACCCACCTGCACCCCATCTCTGCCAGTTCACCCCACCCACCCTACATCCCAAATTTCACATAGCTCCAACTCTGCCAGTGCAACCCATCCATCCTGCACCCAACCCCCCTGTGATAGTCTGTACCCTTTTGTTTACCCTTTTTACAAGACTATGATAAGTTTTGCACAAAGTATGCCTTGTGAGGTATCATTTGAAAACTCAATATTTGCTAGTCATTGTCCTTGTAAAATATGAGTGGCAACATTGTATGTAAAATTATAAGATTCTACCATATGACTTTACTGAGACATGCTCCACATTTAGAAAAGCAGGCACTAGCCAGTTCCTCAGAGACGAAAGGCAAAGTGACGCTCAGCCAGGTGTCAACAAAATCAAATGAACCATTGCCTGGTTAAGCAGGCATTCTTTGGCAAGAAGAAGGGTGCGAGTCAGAAATTTACATTTTGACAATGGAATACCTGCAAGTTCCCATGTAAACAGACTGGCTTTCACCTGAACCCCAGCTGGAGCTGATTCTCAAAGAGGAGGAAGAGATATAAAAATGAGGAAGGGAGGCCTTAAATCACCTCTCCCCCATCATCTCCACTCATGGAATCAACAATGTTTGAAAGACAAAGGAAGCATTATTGAACTGTGGGAGGGGTTCTGGCTGAAGGAATCCAGCCAGACTGCTATAAGCATGTGATGAGAGAAACCTTTTTGCTTTAAATTCACTTGCTTGTTAAGTTAGTTATTAGTTTGTGTTTTATCTTTTATTTCTTGTAACCAATTCTGACTTATGACAGATTACTTGTAATCACTTAAAATCCATCTTTCTATAGTTAATAAACTTGTTTTAGCTAAGCCAGTATGTTTGGATTGAAGTGTTTGGGAACCTCCATTTGAGATACTAGAAAATGATATGCAGAAATCTTGTTAATAACATGACAGCCTTTCTATAAATTTGAATTGTCCAGAAGGAAAGAGCTGGGCAGCAGGGCTGCCCAGGGTGGGGGAGCAAGTGGGGCAATTTTCCTCAGGCTCCGCAGGGACCCCCACAAGAGTTTTTGGCAGCAGGTCCTTCAGTGCTGCCAAATACACCCGGAGCGTTTGAAGGACCCGCTGCCGAAGACCCGGAGCTTCTTCCGCTCTGGGTCTTTGGCAGCAATTCGGTGGCGGGGGTCCTTCACTTGCTCCAGGACCCGCCACCGAACTGCCCCGAAGACCCGGAGCAGAAGGACCCCCACCGCCGAAGACCCCAGACCCCCTGAATCCTCTGGGCAGCACTGCTGGGCAGTACAAGATGCACTTTTCTGGAGACAAGTCTGGGACTGGGAATTTGATGGTGTCACTCTGCAATACAATTCAGGAGTGGCTGGCTAGAAACAACAATAATTCAGCTCGGAGTAATTTACATGCTAGAAGCTGTGTATGAGCAAGGCCAGGAGTGGTTGCTCTCAGAGCAAAGCAGTGTAAAGGCATCCCAGATTGGAGAATTGAGGGGATACAGCTGTTCAGCACTCCAGATTGTACCCTAGGTAATGCCACACGTTGCCTGCTCTGCCAATGGACCCGAACCCCCTTCTCCCCACAGCTCTGCCAGTGGGCCCCAACCACCCTGTTCCTCAACCCCCTGTACCTCTCAGTGCACGTCAGCCTCCCTAGTGCACCCAGCCCCCCACAGACTGCACCCCCAATCCTGCTAGTGCACCCCAACTCTCCTGCACCTCCAGCATTGCCAGAGCACCCCAACCCCCCTGCACTTCAACCACCCTGCAGCCCCAATTCTGCAAGTTCACCCCAGAGCACTGACAGTGCATCCCAACTTTCTTATACCCCAAGCTCTTCCAGTGGCACCTCAACTTCCTGCACCCCACAATTCTGCTAGTGTACCTCACCGCATGGTTGACCTTAATCCTGCATTTCCTGGTTTTCAAAAGTTTGAGTTTTGCTCAACTCAGGTTCTGCAAAGGGATGACATACCACCAAGCAACCTTAACTCTAGCTTAATGTATTTTTTGCCATTAAAGATCATTACAGGGAGGGAAATTATCTTTAAACATTCACTGCTACAAATGATACTTCTAACATAGAAGAAATAATATCAGCCCCTTAGAAAGGGTAAAAACAAAAATAATGAAAAAAAATCAATACTGGCTTCCCAAATATCCATCATTATGCTCTAAATGGGGATGTAATCCAGGTTCTCTCACCTAAAAAAATGTCCTCAGGCCATGTCTCTGGGGCACCCCCTTGGGTACCTCACTTGCCCCAGACATCCCACTATGGCTGTAGATGTTGCTGCAGTGCTAGTTTGGAGTGCTGTGTGAAGGCTTCCATCTGTATATCTTAAGGAGGTTCTCCCACCAATTGGGCATGAATGAAATCCAACACAAAGGAAAAGGCAAACAAAATAATCCTGCAGCCCACAAAACAGTCCAGGCTCATCCCACCATTCTGCAAAAGGTCATTTCTGTGAAGGGCTTGGTTCCTAATCCCCGAGTGTCTGAAGTTACACCTACACTGCAAAAAACACAAAACCCACAGCAATGAGTCTGGATCAACTGACTAAAGTCTGTGTGACTCTGTAAGGGAATGGTACCCACTTCTCATGAGCACACACTTGTTTGGGCATGTGTCTGCACCTCTTTCAGTCTGGGGTAACCCCATCTGGCAGTTTCTCGTGACTCAGTCTTCCAGACAAATCACACACAATCTCTATGAAACATAACTCAGACCCCTTCCAGGGTACTAGTCCACCAAAGTCTTTAAGCACACCTGGCCCTGGTAGGAGGCCATTCCCCCACAGCTTCCTCATGGGAGACTTTGTGCCCACTTTTGTCTGTTCTGGCCCCAGCTGGGCCTCTTAACAGTTCTATGTTCAGGCCCAGCAGCTAGGCAGGAGCAATTTCTTGCTCCCTGCCAGAAATGAGCTGTTGATTCAGCCCTTCGGCCCACCAGACTCAGGGTTCACTCCTCAGGTTCCAAGCAGCAACTGATTTTGGGCTCCACTGCAGCTTTTTTTATACTAGCCTACAATCCTCTGATTGGCTAGCCCCTTGCAGTCTCCCCCTGATTGGCTGCTTCCCCCACAGCATCTCTTGGCTGATTGGAGGACTCCTCTGGTGTTCCTTTCCTGGGATGGTTGTGACAGAACTTGAGGCCTTCAGCAGGGCCCTCTGTGCCTAGTCCATGCATCACAAGCTCACTCTACAAGGCTAAAAATAGAAGTGTAGATGTGCCTGCTTATTCTGGGTCCCAGGCTCTGAGACACTGCCATCTCACCAGGTTTCAAAGCCTAGGCCCCAACCCAAGCAGGAACATCTACACTGATACTTTTAACTCTGTAGCACAAGCCCCACAATCCCTTCTCAGTTGATCCAGGCTCTCAGACTAACTGATACAGGGGGTTTTTTTTGGGGGGGGGTGTTTTTGTTTTGTTTGTTTTGTTTTGTTTTGTTGGAATGTAGATATAGCCTCAGAGGCCCAGGCTGAGTGTCCTTCTCTACTGAGAAGAAAAACAAAATAAAGATGGTCCCTCTACCTTTCCAGAGGTCCCAGGCTACAGAGCCTCTTCAAAAGCTTTCTGGGTAAGCAGCCCCTCCTCTTTGTTCTCTACCTCTACTTCCCTCTGAGTGCCACCCTGGACTGAACAAGAATCCTCCTTTTAAAGGGTTTGCCCAACTCCAGACTTGACATGCCTCACAGATGCGCCAGGCTGAGGTTAATTATGCCCGGAGAAGCTTTCCTGACTGGGGTGGGTGGGATCTTCCCCACCGTAGGCCAACAGAACTAATGTACAGCCTGGCAACAATTTCCAGAGAGAAAAGAACCAACTTAATTAACCCCGTTAGGTCTGCCAAGTGGAGCCAGTAAGTGGCCAAACAACAGCCCTTATAACTGTGACTTTTGGGTATTATGACACCCCGAAAATGATGGCAATATACTAGGTACATTTGCATCACAGTCATTAAGCAATTTTAGAAGAATAAGCTAGTGATTAAAATGCAGGACTTGGAGTCTGGTTCTTCTACTGTGTGTGTGACTTTGGAAAAGTCACTGTTCCTTAGTTTCCCCATCTCTGAAATAAATTAATATGTAACCACCTATGCATAGTGCTTCCAATAAAAACTCCAGAGAAGTGCTATGTGTTATCATTATGACTGTGGGTTGAGTTTGAAATGTGCTATAGTATTTCAGATCACTGAAGAAATTATCTTATAGGCAAATTCCTCACAAAAAACAAACAGAATATCTAAAAATAAACATTTAGGCCAAAATGTTCAACCTGGGTGCCTAAAGCTAAGCTACTACATCCATATTTATTCTCCTAAATAAAGTGGTCTAATTTTCAAGAGGTGGTGAGCTCCTACAGATCCCATTAGCTGATGCTCCAGTCAAGTTCCACTGCAGAAGAAAACAAGAGCCTAAATTATTTATTTTTCACCTGCTCTGAAGTCTAGTAACTCACAAACAGAATATTATCATCCCTGATTATGATTCCAATTTTCTTCTTCCACAGAAAAAAAAAATGTGAGAGGGGAAAAGTCCATAGAAGACCTTGGAGAGTTCCTTTTCTTGTTCGCCTGTAAGGGAAGATGCCAGCAGATAGGCAACAAGCCCCTCAAATCATCAGGGACCCAAAGTGTGGTGGTTCCCTGCCATCTGGCAGCCTACTGCCTTCTCTCCTAATGCATGTGCAAAGCTACCCTAACCCTGAGGAGGTACAGGTAAGAAAATGGGAGTTATAGCTGCTTGGAACAATGCTAACTTGGCCCAGGGCTACACACTTAGATCTGCAAAAAGAACAGGAGTACTTGTGGCACCTTAGCTTGGGCTTGAATAGAGACTGGCAGTGGTTAGGTCATTACACAAATTGAATCTATTTCCCCATGTTAAGTATCCTCACACCTTCTTGTCAACTGTCTGAAATGGGCCATCTTGATTATCACTACAAAAGTTTTTTTTCCCCTGCTGATAATAGCTCATCTTAATTAATTAGCCTCTTAAAGTTGGTATGGCAACTTCCACCTTTTCATGTTCTCTGTATGTGTATATATATCTTCTTACTATATGTTCCATTCTATGCATCTGATGAAGTGGCTGTAGCCCACGAAAGCTTATGCTCAAATAAATGTGTTAGTCTCTAGGGTGCCACAAGTACTCCTGTTCTTTTTGCAGATACAGACTAACATGGCTGCTACTCTGAAATCTGACACTTAGATCGGTAGAAGTTCATGAGGTAAGCATGCTGAATAGGGCAGCTGCTCCCTTAGAACACACCATCAGAACGTCTTCTCCTGGCTCCTCAAAGTATGGCTCGGGAACAGGGAGAAATGTGCATTGGAGCTGCTGCTATTCCACTACAACCCCATTCCAGTTCCACCTACTTTTGCTATCCACCAGCAGAGGAAATTGAGCACAGCATCAAGCTATATATGCCTGTCATGGAATCGCTTTGATGTAAAGAGACTTAATAAGATTACAAGGCTTCAATTTTCACCTAGTGACATTAACTTTTCTTAATGAAGCAGCATTACACTATTATCAGGCAACAGAGTAGATGAAATTTAATGTCCACATTCTTGTCCAAGTGTACAAGGGCCACTATATCTACTTCAATAGCTCAGAATCAGATTAGACATTACACTGATCATAAACCAGGTGATGATTGTAGTTTTTCTGGAAAGTCTGGTTTATGGAGCTTGCCAAGCAGGATTTGGGGAAATGAAAAAATGATTGCAATCTCAGCTGCATAAATATGTTTCTCATACTGCCTTGTATATTTAGCACTTGAAGATGAATGGTGGTATGCACCATGTCTAGGATGCTATGTACTTTTGTTATGTTTAGACAGGGTCTGCAGTTGCTTCCTACTCTCTGTTTGCATTTTTGCTGCCAATTGCAACCACATGCTCCTCCACTGAAAATCATTAAAGAATATAATACAGATGATTGGTGAATCTAATGAATTATACAAAATATGATTTCTTACCAAATTTTCTTTTTCAAAAATGGACAAGATGTGCCATTGACTGAATTATTGGGTGTTAAGGACTAATAAAAACACCCAATGTTCTGGCCATGTGACAAAGTACATACTTTCCTAGTAAATGATTACATTCATGTACTATAATATGTCACAATCTCACAACATACAGTAGGTAGATTGTATAAATCTGGGGAGGGGGAAATGCTCACAATTTTTTAAGTAATCCTCTGACTGGAACTGGCCATGTGCCAGTCAGTTCTCCGGTTTGATTTTCAGGCACTGCCAAAGTGGGTTAGTGAGATTTATTAGATTTCTGTTCCATGGAATGAAGGAGTGCAGGTCAGGTGTTAAAAGTAGAAAAGAATAGTAGTTTGGAAGCTTTCTTTAACCCCTTGCCTATGTCAAGTACAGCTTCAGAGACAGGGCCGGCTCCAGGCACCAGCTTGTCAAGCAGGTGCTTGGGGCGGCCGCTCCGGAGAGGGGCAGCATGTCCAGGTATTCGGCAGCAATTCGGCGGACGGTCCCTCACTCTGCCTGGGAGCGAAGGACCTCCCACCGAATTGCCGCCGCAGATTGCGATTGCTGCTTTTTTGTTAGTTTGTTTTGGCTGCTTGGGGCGGCCAAAACCCTGGAGCCAGCCCTGTTCAGAGAATAATCTTAATCTTTCTTTGGACACACACTGCAGCCAAATTTTCAAAATGGCCTCAACCTGCCCTCCAGCTCGTAATCTTAATTCTTCTTATGTACACTTTTGTGCACCCCAAAAACCCTTATAGCTGGGCATACAAATGGAATTTGCCCATGCAAATATGAGTTTGGGGGTTGCTCAAAATTATTTATCCAAAAATGTTCTCTTAAATTTTTCAAAACTGAACAGTTTTGAAAATTTGGTATTTGCTGTCCCTTTGATCTTTATTGAGTCAAGGAAAATTACAAAACTAGAAAAAAGGCCCAATCCTGTATCCTTTGTACAATCTAAGCAAACAGGCTCTGGAGTAAGGAAGTCCCAGTGGCTGGAGGCAAAGCATACATCCACTCAGACCAAAAACAGACAGTGGAGCTACTACATGCTGCTATTACAAGTCAAGATACTGCCCCACTGTAGTTATAGATCCATCAGGCTACCCCCAAATCTCTTTCCATATTGGGGCATTGGGAATTCACATGGACCTGTGTTCTGCAGCATGCTACAAGGCTGCTGTCCTCTACTCCGTGCACTGGAATCAATTGTGTCTTCTGTGTTTAGGCTTTCTGCTCCAACGGAAGGTAGAGCAGGATTTGCCCCTAAATGAGAAGATACTGAGAAAGCATAAAGTTGCAGACTTCTAAGGGTTAAAATCACAACCTTCCCATGTGGATTCTACTTTGTGCTCAGCATAGTACCCATGCTCCCCAGCACTGTAGAAGTCATAATACAATAGAACCTCAGAGTTACGAACACCTCGGAAATGGAGGTTGTTCATAACTCTGAAATGTTTGTAACTTTGAACAAAACATATGGTTGTTCTTTCAAAGGTTAACAATTGAACAGTGACTTAATACAGATTTTAAACTTTACTACGCAGTAGAAAAATGCTGCTTTTAATCATCTTAATTTAAATGAAACAAGCACAGAAACAGTTTCCTTACCTTGTCAAATATTTTTTTTAAAGTTCCCTTTATTTTTTTTAGTAGTTCAGATTTAACACCGTACTGTACTGTATTGGGGGAGAGATGTTTTTCGTTTGTTTGTTTGTTTGTTTTTTGGTCTCTGCTGCTTCCTGATTGTGTACTTCTAGTTCTAAAGGAAGTGTATAGTTGACAGGTCAGTTCATAACTCTTGTGTTCATAACTCTGAGGTACTACTGTACATGTCTCAGGCTGAATAACTAAAGATTTTCCACTTTAGTGGGGTGGTGCTGCTCAACCCGTCACCAACCCTGTTACAGCTCTGTGTCTTAAAGAGCATTTAGGAATTCAAATAAATGTCAGTGTAGAATAGAATATTTGTAAAAACTAGCATTATGTTTTACTACATTTACAGACATCTCTTTGTAGTAGCCTTAACTTTATTTTAAACCCAGTAAAGTTACTATTAATATAGCACCTTAAAAAGGAAGGTGACATCATGTACCTTTTTTTAAAAAAATCTAATATAGCTGATTTTACTATCCGTACAGTTTGTGTTCTAACAATATACTAAATCCTTTGAACTTCCTCCATTATAAGAGCCAAAATAAGAGGCAAAGCATGAGACAAAAAATAGTGTATCATCTCAACACAAAATAAAAACACACAAACATTTATAGAAAGATGTCTTTTGGCATTTTTTTAAAGTTCCACTCCAATTTTTCATGTTGGTCATGATTAATAAAATTTTATTTTAAACCTCATATTCTCTATCCAAATGTGTTTTGATGAGAACTGAAGAAAAGAAAAGAAAAGAACTGATTGTCTGCTAAATTTTCACTGTAAAAGTTGCCAGATTTTTTGCTACTGTATGAACACCACTTAATGTGTCTGGAATTCTCATTCACGTATACCATTAAGGCTTATTTGATTTATTGTATGAATCAACCATTGCAGGGCAGCTATTGGAACTCTTCAGCAACTCCTGCCAAAGGATATCCTAACCCAACCAATATTAATAAACTCCATGAAAATGAGTGGGGGGAATGTTTTGGTTCCAATTTACTTGATGCAAATGAACTGTATAGTCCTGTTTGCTGTGTATTACTTCATGGTGGTGGTATTTATTAATTAGGTTCAAATGAACCTCGTTTGAAAAACAGGACTTTCAGTTCCAATTTTCTCATCACTTTCTCTTAGTGGCACTGTTTTGATAAAAAAGAATCATCAGAGCAAAATGGTGCAACATTTAACCAATAAGGATTAATTCCCTTCATTAAAAACAAGCAGCATATGTGACTTGAAGCAAAACATTTAATGAGCATTTTGCATCAGCTAAAAGTTATAAAGAGTATTGTCAGCCAAAACACAGATATTTTTGATGTTACATCTTCACCTACCTGTGGATCACATCGATTGATTTTTATTTTTAACATTTCAAATGAAATTCTAACAATGAATCCAATAAGCTCTGATTTAGTAGGATTAGATTCAATATCGTTTTAGGCAGTCCTTGGGGGGAAAAAGTTATACAAGACACATAAAATAGAAGCTTTGGGTCATTTGCTTGCCGTCATGCTACAATCCTATAAATAAAGCCACTAGCTCTATTTGGAAGAGAAACAAATGACTTTAAAATGAAGTGACACTCCATCTTTGTAAGGAGGCAGTATGCATTCCTCATCTGATTTCTTTGATTTTGTGTTGAGAAAATTCTACTGCCAGTAATCTGATTTTTTTTTGTCTCAGATCATTATTGAAATGATAAATTATTCACATGAGGTAAAACTTGAACGTTTTTTAATTGGGTGTTAAGCCTTTGCTTTTCTTAACAATATTCTTGTAAAGCTACCCTTGCTCAACTCTATTAATAAAGGGTATTTTATAGGATATTTTATGGGCTACAGTTCATCAGCCACAAAAGCTAACAATAGGGTACAAGTATGAAATTTAGTTGCAAGACTTCAGTGTTTGTCTGTGTATAAATGCAATTTTCATAGTTCACAATAAATTGATAGAAATGCACTGAATATCCAGAAAAAGAGCTTGGATTGTCACTTAAAGAAATTAAGGCCAATTTTCTCTCTCTTTTTTTCATTGTATTTATTTGTTTATTTTGGGTGTTTAACTTAAGACATTTAGAGACTCTTAAATTGGGCACTCAAAAACTGAGACCCCCAAAACAATAGCCTATATTTGACTGTAGGCTTTTATGGCTTTGGACTATAATATACATTGGTTTTCAGGGTGACTTACAAAGAGAAGTTCATCTTCACACAAATGTAACCTAATCTGTAGTTCTTAAATTACCTTGAAGGCCTGGTTCCCAAATTTAACTAGAATTTAGTGGTCTGAGAGGGTTTCGTGCCCAGACTAGCTACAGTGAAAAGGTCATCATTGGAATGAAGACCTTGGGGTGCACAGGTGAAAAAACACACCACTTTATATACTGTCTTTATACACTAACTTTATTTCCAAGTCAAACCAAAGTACACTCAATGCAATCTGGCAAAGGAGAGAGAAGTAATACAGAACATCCAGCATTTGCATTACTCACATAATCCTTTGCAAGGTCCCCCAAAGAAGGTGAGATTGGGTGGTCATCATCCTAGCGTCTCCTGAGACACTTATGTCCGGAAACATTCATTATACTAATGCCCACTTTATCTCATGAATATTCATGGTGATTCCAACCCCCTTTTCTTATCTGAACTGCCACCCCCAATTATTTTGAGGTCCCCAATTCTGATAGAAGAATTAATAATTTATTCCATAATCATTAGCATGTACATCAACTATTTGCTATGGCATTACAGTGGTTAACACTTTTGACTTTCAGTTGTACATATTCCTTAAAACACCCTAAAATATCAGTAACCTATGTTTGTGGCTTCTCACTTCATACCAGTAAAAACTGACTTATTACACATTTATTACTATACATAATCTTATGTCTTAAAGTCACTAGGTTGTCACACTACAACCTAGGCCTTGATTAGTTATGCTAAGCTAGCTATCTTACAGCCGTGGACGTGATGGTCCTTTACTTGCATTATGGTATCAATCAATAGTTACACTTTTCCTATATAAGCCACACCAACATAAAATCATTCAGATTTGGCCAGATCTCACTGTACTGCAAAAAATGTGCTACATTTATTTGGAACTGCTTGTATTAAGTGGCAGAAAGGCTGAAGAAGCATACCCACCTCACAGGCTTTCAAAACAGTTTGTTTCACCTCTTCAATACCTGTTTCATCCCTAAAATGCTAATGGAGTCTCTATTCTCTGTTTAGTCACTGGCTAGTTGCTTCCTGTGAGATCTGACCTTTCAGCAAGCCATGAAAGAGTCGGTTTGTTCTATGCAACTGCATTTGCCCCAAACTTTTGTGTGCCATGATCTTGCTTTAATCAAGCATTCACAGGAATACCGTCTAAATGATACAGTAAGATATTTTCCTTCTCTAATTTCTGTGACTTACAATGTGGGAGGTTATTCTCTCAGTGGAGGACAGCATAATAAGCCATACAGCCTGAAGCTCTAGAGGGTAGGAAACATTCTACTGTTGATGCACACAAACTCCATAGGGGAAGGAGCTCTCTGCCATCATCTGTTGGTGAACAGGGAAAATGTGGCTAAAGAGAGTATTTATTTGCCTAAGCTTTCTACCCAGACAATTGGGGAGTCATCAGACCTGCATACAAACTCCAAATTGCTGGGGTAGTGGAACTGAACTGAAAGAAGGGGGAAAGGATTCCTATTTTGTGGCAAGAACTCAGCTGAACAATCCTATATGTCACTGCACCCCCGCACTGAAGACTTTGCAAAGAGAACATGTAGAGATGACTTTGTGGCAGGAGGTGGTGCAAAGGCAGCAGCAAGGCAGATCTTCATAAAGTCACAGAGGGCAGCAACAGAGCTGAATGACCACTGATGAGGGCTCCCTCTGGTCAGCATCAATTAAGCTAAAAGCACTATAGACGTATGAAATGGTAATGGAGCCTCAGGTTTGAATCAGACAGGGACTGGAGACACTTTGGGACTATGCTAACTATGGATACCAAACCATGAGTGGGGTATAGTGGAGAGAGGGAGTGGGAAAGTGTTGTATTAAAGGGACATTCATCCACCTATTGAACATTTACAATAGTTAAAAGACTACTGCCAAAGACACTGTGGTGATGAGTAACATAAGAATGGCCATACTGGGTCAGATCAATGGTCTATCTAGCTCAATATCCTGTCTTCTGACTGTGGCTACCGCCAGATGCTTCAACAGGAATTAAACAGAACAGAGCAATGTATCGAGTGATCTATCTCATGTCATCCAGTCCCATCTTCTGGCAGTTGGAGGTGTAGGGACACCCGGAGCCTAGCATTGCATCCCTAACTATCTTAGCTAACATGTAAGCTTAAATGTAAGATCTACAGCTAGAGCTTTAGGTTTTTTAATACAGTAGAGAGATCATATTCAGCTCCACTATTTAGATACCAAAGACAATACCCCACCTTCTTATTCCTCAATTCCTTATTATTATCAAAAAAAGGACCTATCATTACCAGCCTCAACATCATGCCCCCAATATCAACAACAGAGAAAGAGGTCATTTAAACATGATAATAATAGAAGGAAAGCTTCCACTTCATTTTCTGCAATTCCTGCAAGATCTCAGATTTGACATGAGGACAGAGCTACAAAACAGTCCAGGTGGACATTTTTACCCACAGTTTGGGGACTACTTGTCCTGTTTTTATAAGCAATGGGAGTTAATAACATCAAACAGGTGAATCCTGGAAGTTATTGCATGGAGGTACATGATTCAGTTCAGTATTCTTCACTCTCTCCTCCCATCAACCCACACGCTCCCCGCCCCCCTTAAATCCCTGGTCATGGATTGAGTTCATCTCAAAATGTTAAGGAAAGAAGTTCAGTTTCTACTCCAGTCAGGAGCAATAGACATGGCGCTGCGAGCTCAGAGAGGTAGGCGTTTTACTCCTATTATTTTCTAATTTGAAAAAAAAACAGTGGCCTTTGCCCTATTTTGGATTTAAGGAAATTAAACACAAATAAAGAAATTTTGTTCCTGCAAGTTATCTTTAACTTCTGTAACCCCTTCTCTTTCCCTTCAGGATTGCTGCTCTGGGTTTAAAAGATGCACATTTTAGATTTCAATAAGACCATGTCATTGGAAATAGCTACGTTTCATATTAGGAGATGAGCATCTTCAGTACAAGGTTCTCTCTTTTGGGTTGTCCGTAGCACCCAGGTTGTTTACAAAATGCCTGTCTATAGTGACAGTGTACCTAAGAGGCAAGAGATGTATGTATACCTGTACCTACATGACTGGTTAATAAAACAATCATCCAGAGGAGACATCTTATTACATGTCAAATAAATATGTTCTTTATTTGCCAGTCTGGATTACAAATAAATTAGGAAAAGTCATTCCTAAACTCAACTCAGAGGATCCTGTTTATAGGGGCCATATTCAATTCAACTGTGGCCAGAGGTTTTCTCCCAATAAAAGTGTCTATATATCTCCTTCTTCAATCCCCACAACAACCAGTTCACTTTTTTTCTCCTCCCACTGTGTCTTTTGGCATCAACCACATCAGTGACACCACATGCTTATCTTCAGATGAGAGATCTTCAACACTGGTTAGCAATACATTACAAACCAGGTTTAGTCAGCATGCATCGCAAAATAGTAATCCCCCAGCAAGTATTAACATCACTAACAAGGTGAACAAACACTCAGTGTAATGAGGGGTACTCTTTTCAATTCCCCTCTGCCATCAGTAATACTTTTCTCCTCTGCATCTACACTGAACAACAATTTCTTCATCACAAGTCATTGGTCACCAAAAGTAAAGAACCTACATATCAATACATTAGAGCCGAGAGCAATCAAACTGGCTCTAAAGTCATTTCTACCTCAGGTCAAACACAGAGCAGTTCACGTGGTAACAGACAATATGACAGCATTATATTATCAGAACAAGTAAGGGGGGCTGATTCCCTGAAATTATGCATGGAGACAAAGAGCCTTTTGAACTGGTGTACAGATACAATATTCACCCAATAGTAATCTATGTAGCCAAGGAATAAAACACCCTTGCAGATCATCTGAAAAAAATCAAAATATCAGATGCATGAGTAGTTTTTGAAGGACAAAGTAGTAACATACCTCTTCAGTTTATGGGGGAATCCAATAATAGATCTTTTTGCATCCATCAACAACAGTAAGTGTCACAAATTTTGCTTGAGAGAAGGCAGAAGCAGGGACTCAGTATCGGATACCTTTCTAATATTCTGGGGTCAGGGCTCAATGTATGTATTTCCCCCATTTCCCCCCATTTAGAGAGTGATAAACGAGGTAAGACTGGACAAGGCCAGGGTAATTTTAATAGTACCAGCATGGCCCAGACAACAATGCTATATGGACTTAATTCACCTGTCAAGAGAACTAATGGAGCCTCTGCCACTGGTACCAGACTTCTTGTTGCAAAAACACAGGATGGTTTATCATTCAGATCTTCAGTTTCTTCATTTAACAGCATGGGATATAGGATTCCAGAACATCTAAAAAAACAAAGTTGTTCGTTGAGGTGCAGAATGTTCTGTTACATTCCTGGAAAGAGTCCACAAGAAAATGTTATAGTCATATATGGAAAAGGTTTATATTGTAGATTTCTGTGTATGGTATGGATCCATATACAACATCAATTGCTTATACATTGGAATATTTATCGTATCTTGAGAAAGCAACCATATCAGTATACCATGTACCTATGGAGGGCAAATCAATTTTTACTAATGACGTAGTTTTGAGGGTCTTAAAAGGCATTGAATAACTTATACCCCCTCCCCCAATAAAATGCCCTATGCCATCTGAATTTAGTGTTATCACAATTGATGAAACCTCCTTTTGAATGTTTGGGGAAGTGTTCATCTGTCTATAAAGATGTATTTTTATAATGATCATTTCTGCAAGGTGTATAAGCAAAATATATGCATTAATGGCAGATCCACCATTTACTGTTTTTCACAAAGACAAAGAAGTTCTTTGTACACACCCTAAGTTTTTACCAAAATTGGTCTCCGATTTTCACATAAACCAGTCTATAATTTTGCTCCAAACCTCTTACTCAGGAGGGAGAGGCTAAATTACATACTGGATATTAAAAAAACTTTAGCCTTTTATTTAGACAAAACTAAGCAATTTAGACAGTCCCAAAAATTGTTCATTGCTTGTGAAAAGAAGAAGAGAAAAGCTATTTATGTGTAAATGCTTTCAAGATGTATTAGATTATGTATTAATGAGACTTATAAATTGAAAGGGTTGTCCCTTCCTCAAGGAATTAGAACATATTCTACTAGATAGAAGGTGGCTTCTATGGCTTTTTTTTAGGCACATTCCTCTGAGAGAAAGATGTGGAAGCAGCAATATGATTTCTGATCACACTTTTAGTAAACACTATACCTGAGATTTAGAATCTAGATCTGGTTCAAGATTTGGCAGAGCTTTCCTCCAGTCCTTATTTAATTAGGGAGGAACTCCAGGGGTCCCACTATCCTGGATTAGAGTACTATTGATTAATCTATCCCATGAGTGGGAATATGCAGAGGATGCTTGAAGGAGAAATGACGGTTACTTACCTGTAACCAAAATTCTATGAGATGCATTCTGCATATACAAACTCCCCGCCCGCCTTTCCCCACTACCACAGGGCTTCGGGTTGCAGGGGAAGGAACTGAGATGGCTGGAGTATACCCTTCTATACCCTCCTTTGGAATGCTCAATGTTTACTGACGGGAAGGGCCTGAAAGGAGCATACTACTTGCTAGAATTTTACCCATTCTGGCTGTACAGGCCAGAGCATCCCATGAGTGCATCTCAAAGAACCTCAGAGTCCATCTCAAAGAACCTCAGTTATAGGTAAGTAACCTTAATTTTTCTTTAAGCCCCAGCACCTAGAGTCAAGTGACTTTGTAATAATCCAGACTTTTTTTTATTAAGTGTTCAGTCTTCATGGTGGTCGAGAAAAGCCTTAATATGTGAAGCAAGTATGGTATATCCTAAAGGCTTAAATGCCAGAACACACATTAAAAAGCCCCAACATTTATTTATAAAAGTCTTCAGATTATTAAGTCCATATTATAATTTTGTGGAGCCTGCTTTATGATTTTAGATTGTTTGGAGTTGGCAATACTGTACAAGAAACTTTTCAGAAGGGGAATCCTGATAATCTCCTTGATTACAGATCCAGTTTTCCTTCCCAGAAGTGCATGCACAATGCTGCTGATTATGGAGGTGGCGAAAGGGAGATGGACAGATTTTTTTTCCACAAAAGGTCTGAAATAATCAGTGAGAGACACAACACAGCAGGAAGTATGAAAGGATTAGATCACTGATATATAGCACAAGTTTTTAAAAACTATATGTTATTGAACGAGTCCCTTGTAGATTGTATGAGCAGCCCACTGTAGATGGTACATTCAGCACTGTCACAGATGTTGAGACAGATGTTAAAATCACTCAGAGCCTTACATTTGTCTCAGTCTTATATTAGTTACCAAATCAGGACTCCTCAGACAGCATCTGAACATTTTCCTAAATGATTTCTGTGTCAATTCTCTCCGATTATTGTTTCTGTCTCTTTCTCTCCCTGGGACTGATTTCTTCAACAGCAATATAGGGTATGATCATGGACATTTTAACTGTTAACTATTAGAAATTTGCTTTTCACATTATAAATTCAAGGTAAACCTGATGTGTTCTTATTCTTTACCAATTCATTTCAAAGATAAATAAGCACCTATATTGAAGGATACAATTTTCAGTATGACCCATTAGCTTTGACCTAGGTTACAGATTATAAATCAACTTTAATTTACAGTAACCTGTTATCAGTTCTCTTTGATTTCATGAGTTATCTTGGAGCCACAAGTCTTTACCTCACAACACTAAATCTTTCACAAATGCTGACAGGTATTCTTTAAAATATATATGTTTTCACATGACCTTTATGCCTTAATGTAGTTAGTAAATCATGCTTCTCAGTTGGTACGATGGTAGAAACCAACAGCACCACCAGAGTTAATGTCTGTCAATGATTCCCTCTTTAACCTCTCTGTTTATGAGGTTATAAATAAAACAACACTATTCACTCTGAGCAGAATCTTTGCTTTCAGTGGATGCCCTTAAGAGCCTGCCAAGGTTACTTCAATATTTCCTACTTATTCCCTGTGGTGAATATAGTAACTTTATCTAGGTAAGTAAGATATGAGTGGCTAGTTTTAACCATCAAACAATATCATAGATTAGATAGATAGCTCTGCAGCCTTTGGCCTTCTATAGATTTGTAGATTTTAAGGACCAAAAGAACCTTTTAGGATAACCTAGGTTGACCTCTTGGTCATATAACTTCACCGTTCATATAACTTCACATAGCAATTCCTGTAACAATTACTTGGGGCTGAATTACAATATATCATTTAGATTTATGGACTCCAAGTGACAGAAAATGTAGCACATCTCATAGTAAGCTGTTCCAATGGTTAATTGCCCTATGTGTTGTTAATTTATTTTTTTATTTCCAGTTTAATTGTTTTTAGGGTTAACATCCAACCACTGGATTTTATCTTCTTCTGCCAGATTAAAGAGCCCTTTAGTGTCCATACTTGTGTGGATTGTCTCCCAGTATAAGTACTTCTAGATCATGATTAAATCATATTTTAACCTTCTGTTTGATAAGCTAAACAGATTTGAGCTTCTTAGCGCTCTTCTTTAATATAAATCATTCCTGTAGATGTTTTATTTTTGTTGTTGTTGTTTTTAAACACTTTCCAATTTTGCAGCATCCTGTTTAATTGGTGGACACCATTACATTAATTATCTCCCCAGAGCAGTATGCAGAGTTAATATCACTTCCAACTCCTGCTCAACATGCCCGTTAATACATTCAAGGATTGTGTGCCAGTCTCTACTATTATGGTCACCACTTTTACAAAATTATGATAAATCTTGTGAAAAGTATGCCTTGTGAGGTATCGCTAGAAAAGTAATAATCTGTTGACCATTACAGTCCTGTAGAAATGTATCCAGGGCTTTGGAGCTGTGCTCCAGCTCCGCTCCAGCTCCAGGCAAAAACCTGCAGCTCCACTGCTCCGGAGCTGCTCAGTGCTCCAGCTCCAGGCTCCGCTCCAAAGCCCTGAATCATTGTATATGTAGTTATGAGATTTTGCTATATGTTTGTCACTGAAACATATTGTGAATCTAGGAAATGCCCACAGACTAGCCTTTCAGAGAGGACAAAGAAACTGTAAACACAGAGGCCTTACATGGCAAATCTCACGTAGACAAAACGCGCAAGAAACAATTTGCAATTCGTTTGAAGGATGGCTGGCTGGGCAGATAGGCAATGGAACTGCCTAACGCCGTGACACAGCAAAGATAGTTCCAGCACCTGGAATAGAGTATAAAATAAGGGACAGTGACATCATGAGTCCACCTCTTCTTCCCCACCTACACTGACGGCCACAAGATCACTTAGAAGACAAAGACAAAGAAACATTTGAACTGGGGGGAGTGATCCCAACTGGAAAAGCTTTTCAGTTAGCACAGCCTGCTGTAGGTTTGGGGGTAGAATAAACCTTTTTACTTCACATTTGACTTACCTTGATAAAGTTTAGGACTTGCACTGCAATTTTATCTTTTATTTCCTTTTTGTAATGAATTCTGATCTTCTGTGCCAATACCACTTAATCTCTTTAAAATCTATCTTTCTATAGTTGATAAATCTTTTTTATGTTTAATCTAAACCAGCGTATTTTTGGCTGAAGTGCTTGGGGAATCTATTCTGGTTAACAAGAGCGGGTGCATATCCTTTTCTCTTTGATGGAATGGTGAACTAATTAATGAGCTTACTCTGATCAAGGGAGTCTTGAGCAGTATAAGACGCATGGTTCTGGGGTGCAAGGCTGGGGGAATTTGCAGGTGTCTCCCTGTTTACAGTTCATGAATGGCTGTATTTAACTTTGCTGGGTGTGCCTCTACACAATGATGGCTGAGTGAACAGAGCCTGGTGGGGTTTGCTGTTCACTAGCATAGTCGTGTAAGAGACAGCCTGGACTTCAGAGTTAAAGGGGTCTCAGTGGTTCCAAAGTTCATATTGCTTTAGTCCTTTGAGCCACTGCATCACAAAAGGAGCTCAAGTTCATGATCCCTAAGTCTTTTTTCTGAGTAATTGCTTTCCAGATACAGTCCCCATCCGCTAAATATGGGCTGTATTTTTCTTCCTAGACATATGATTGTCAGTCACTATTGGGTCTCAAACCCAAACTTGTTGGCAGGTGCCATACCCTTTATATCAGCAAGCTTATTTGTGGCTCTTTATATTTTTCAACTGATATGTGAAACTATGAAATCTGCCATGTGAAGTCTGCCATCCCTCTCTGTGATTTATAGGGGGGCTGATTAGTGCAACCCATAAATACAAATGAAATTCTATTCTGCACTTCAGACCTCAGTGAAAGTAAGAAAATTAAACATTTTATTTTGTGAGATTCAATCACTGTTTAAATACAGTTGATGCTCCTTAGTAGCAGCATATCGGTGCCCTTTTGCTATATTGCTCCTAAGCGGCTATTGCTGTTATGGAGAGTGTTGTCTGACCAAAGCATTCAAAGAGTTAAGAGTGTTTCGGAAGGGGTGGGGAAGTCACATTGTGCAGGGGAAGCCGGGAGGGGACCCCAAGTTTGGGAGTTATGGGACTGGGGAACCCTGGGTTTGGCAGGGGAGCCCTCAGTCAGCCAAATGGCTGAGCAAGCCCGGCTGCTGGGGACAGGCTGAGGATGCTCCCACTGGCTAGGGATGGCTTGCTGGGGAGAGCACCACGCACAGCTTGCAATGGAAGGGAAGTTGGTTCCTAGCACAGAGACCAGAGACGGGGAAGGGGAGGGGATGGGTCAGTGACCTGGGGAGGGAGCTTCCTCAACCCACCCCCCATTGCAAAACAGCACACCCACACCCCACCGCCGGCAAACAAGAAGGAGAGAACAGCTCAATGTGCGGTTTCCCCAATAGTCTACACTGCAAAATAGCAACCCTCCACCCCCTGCTGTCTGCAAGCCAGACGCTGAGGAACAGAGGAGGAAACCTTCCAGCCAAGCCTCTGCTGCTCCCCCAACCCCAGCCTCCCCCCCACAAAAAATCCCTTTCTTCCAGACCCTCCCCGCAAACTCCTCCCTACACATGATCTCCACTTTGGCTCTGTCAGACAGGGCAAGTGGATGGGGTTGTGTGCCCTGGAGCTGAAGGGCCAGGGTCAGGAGGGGAGTAGAAAGATTCAGTTTGGGGGGGCAACACTCCTACATATCCCCCAATCTCCACCCCAGATGTGACATCACAACGTCACAAATGTTGCTCTTATGTGGCGGTTATGTTGCTGTTACCAAGTGGACAATTCACAGTAGGGACAGTGTTCCCAGGGGAAATGTTGCTCATAAGGGGTGGTTGCTTTAATTAGGTGTTGCTGAAAACAAGCGCATACTGTACCACCACAAGCAAAATGATTTACTTCCTACTATCTCTGTTTCACGATTGTTTCCTGGAAAGACTACAGCAAAGAGTAACTTCTTATTAGCACATTTGAAATACAAATAGTTCACTGCTGTACATGTTCCAAATTCAAATGGAGTTCATGTTCAGTTTGTCCAGTGGGACAAAGCAACTGAAATCAAGCAACCAAAAAGAAAGACCAATAAAAAACAAACAAAAAAAACAACTCTGAATAAAGCAATCTCTTAATTTCCTTAAAAGATCTAAGGGCTTTAGTTCTTGAAAAACAAGGACATAGTAAGAACAAGATGTTGTACATATCTATTTAATTAATGTGTCATTGCTCTGAGGGATTTAAAAAAAATGAAGAAAAATTCCAACTGGCAAAGAACAAACAAAAACAAACCGTGATCCATTTCTTTGTAAGAAAACAGTTATTTCCAATCACAGCAATACCTACAATAGTATTTGTCTTGTGACAGGAAAAAAGATCTCTCTGGGATTTAACTTTAGAAAAGCAATCAGATCCTGCTGGGTCGCTAAATGAGTCAACCTGTAACATTTTTTTTTTTACTAGAAATTTATCTGCATTCCAGCACCTTGAAACTATTGTAAAAACAACAAACACAAAAAGTAAAATTAATCCGCAGGGGACTGTAATGGTTGTTAATAATACTCCTCCGAACTTAAGACCTCAAGTGTTGAATGTCTGTCAAATAAAGGAGAGAGACAGGCAGCAAGGAAAGAAAGCAGGCCAGGCACAAAACAAGGGGAGCATTTTCAGCTTCAACGGGTACAAATTGTAAATGAGAAATGGGTTGTTAGCAAAATAAATTATATCCCGCCCTCCTCTAATTTTTCACAATCTGTGTGGTACAGCCTTCACCATTGATATTGCTGACATAGTCTTTGCATCTGTATTCATTTACCAAGACCTAGTGGGTAAACCAATCCTATTTTCCCTAATAATTTAATGCCAGAAGCACTCTATACAATGCAAAACTCCTCCCACTTTCCCACATGTACTTCCAATTAGAGAGAAAAAGAAAAGCAGTCGGGGTAATGTTTTACTAAACAAGGTGGTTATGTGGTGAACAAACCTTTATGAAACTCTTTCTTGTTTCAAAACCTCTGGTTAACTTAATACCAAACGCAACTCGAAAGTAATTCTCTAAAAATATTTTCAGGAAATGTAATTTCTCCTTAGCATTTCATAATTCCTTCAGTAAAATTATATTCAACAGTTAGTCCCTTCACTGCTGCAGCATTATACTGTTCTGGAAATATTGAGATATACAAAGAATGAACTGAATAAGACATGTTATTAGCCCTGATGACTGGATTCAAAACACACTGTTTCTACCACTAGCTGTAAGTTTTATATGGAATGGGACAGTGACACAGTGGGCGGGATCCCTGGCAAATATACGCAAGTAAGCAAGCCAGTCAAGGATTTGACCACACCCTTCACAGGTAGCTAGGACTGTGCATGAATGCATATGCAGTTATTGTCTGAACTACTGTGATGATGACAGAAAGCTACACATTAGTCAATGAAATGTACTTGGTATATTACATGGAATGGGAAACTTCTTGTTAACACAGCAGGGGAACAGGATTCTCAAAATCCTTCACCAGAGCCCTGGCACAGAGCCGATTAATTGAGCCAGAGAACGAAGCCTAACATCTCTTTTGCAAGAAGGGTCATGCATGTACCAGTAATTCAAGCCTCAGGAAAACAAAAAGCATGAGTCAGATCCCCAAAAAATCATGAATATTTTTTTAGATTATATTGGGGGAGGAGGTTGGTGCTTTATTGATTTTTTAACTCTCTGTGCCACTCCCCGGTGTGTGTGTGTGTGAGTGTGAGAGAGAGAGAGTTAGTTAGTATTCCCCATTCTCCCAAATTTACTGGGTATGGTGATTTTGGCCTTTGTTGCAGGATCTCTCACCCCACCTCTGTCCACCCCCTGCCAGCAATTTAATTCTGCCCTCCCTCCCCCATCTCCAAATCAATCCAGTCCCCTTGAGTCCCCAGTCAGTTCTGTTCATCATCAACCTGCAACCAGCCTCTGCCTCATGTCAGTTCAGTTCTGCCATCAATTCTGCCCCTCCCAGCATCACCTTTGCGCTCGTTCTAAGGTTATTCACACACACTCCTTCAAGACCTGCATGAGGGCTCCCTCTCCTCCTTTCCCAGACCAATTGCTGTACGGAGGGAGAGGTGAGAGAGATGAGCAAAGGAGTTGTCCCTATTGATCACAGGTGTGGGGAGGAAGAAGCGGAGTTGCCCTGGGCCTGCTCCCTCCCCTCCTGTGAGAATGGTACCAGTCCCTGACGGGAGAGGGAGAGAGACCTCTTTCTGCAGGTGGATGACAAGTGGGGCAGGCAGCCAGTTAGAGGGTGTTTTCCCCTAGGCAGGGATCAAATTTGCATGAGAACTGGAGTGTTTCACCTCATTGCAGACTGGGCTCCAGCCCCAGCCCAAATCCCTTCACTCATGAAAAAAAATCACAAGTGCTGGCAACACTGATGTACATGCAACTATTTTGAGTAATGAGCAAAACTAAATTTAAACTCTGCACTCAGAGTGGTTTATATGTACCTTAAAGCAGAGACTGTCTCTTATATGTTCATGTCTCATGTCACTGAGTAGCCTAGCAAACAAGGCCTTAAACATGACAGACTTCTGGGCATTGGTGCAGTGTGAATGAATTATAAATTCATAAAATAATAAAATAACAATAAATAATCTAATAATTCTTAGAGTGAAATGATTGGGCAAGGCCTGCATGATTTAGAAAAGAATATATATATCACTCTGCCCCGGAAGCAGAACAGGGATTAAATTGTGACTCTCTTGCTCCCATGGGAATATAATCTATGCTAATAATTTACCAAGCCCATGTTGCTTCCCCTCCATACCAGCTCATCTGCAACTGTCATGGATTGGAGGGAGGAGGAATTAAGGCTCTGCCCACTGCCACCGGCACAGGAATAGCAGCAGCAGAAGCTTCTCTTCCCCGCAATGTTGTGACCTATGATAGGAGTACTCAATATAGGGGAGACAGGTGGGCACCTTATACACCATTACTCCTCTGCATAGGTGTAGCGGGCAAGTTACAATCTTCTTTAAAGTTGTACAATTACCCAGAGATGAAGAGCACAGATGGCGGATGACAAAGTTACTACCAAAAACAGGGAAGATCGATATATTCCACCACTGAGTTTTCATGCATTTGGATGGAAAAATCAACAAAATTTTTTTACAGCAGATCCCCAAATGATAACACCATAATCCTTTATATTTTCAATTTCCTGTATGTCAATGGACCATGTAGACAGTCAGTCCAGTGTAGAAATTTGAACAATTTAAAAATAATAATTATTATTATTGTTATTTCTGAAACATCTCAGAAGCCCCTCAGGCAATCACATTTTTGCATAAGCACACAAAAGCCATTCCCCACTGATACAGTTGTCAGCTTCCCTTAAAAAAAAGCAGGATCATGGAATGTGGTCGGTTTTTATTGTAAAACCTGAAGATAATAAACAAACGTTAGTCATACCAAAGGTGAGATATAGACGGTATAACTGACCAAGAATATGATTAATATAAAACTTAACAAGCAGCTCATCTCCACTAAAATTAGAAGGAAACACTGGACATATTGGGGGTATATTCCAGATGCCAACACAGAGGCTCCCACATGAAGCTGTCAAGTAGAAACCAACTGGTGTGAGGAAACAAAGGCATGCAAGAGCAACCTTATACAGAATCCTTAGCAGGGAGGGCAGGAACAGTCCATCTTAACGCCGCAGAGCCCATGGAAGCAGCAGCTAACGACACAGAGGAACTGAAAAGACCAGTTTCCACCCTGTGCACCAAAATTGGCCCAGGAAGCATGTAATAATAATAATCTTAAATTGCATTCCATAAGAAAATATATTGAGCAACCAGAAATTCTCCATCTTTCTACATTCCATTAGTATTATTGGATGTGTATTTTTTTACCACAAAGTGTGAATGCACATATACCTTATCCTTATTTCAAGTTTTTAAATTAACAAAAATGTAGTTATTAAAAAGAAATAGAAAACAACAATTTAGATTTTTTTCTATCAGTTCAATAATCATTTTATTCCAGACAAAAGGCTGCAGAATATTGGGAAATTTGGATCAATGATATACTCTAAGATGCTAACTATGTTAGGCAGGAAAAAGCCGGCCTTGTTACCATCTTTCTGGATGTAATTAAAGCTGTCATGGTCTGAATGAGCACGTCTTGATCAAAGCTTAGCAAAACAACACTACTTCTTTTAACCAGGAAAAAATAGACATATTAAGAAATACAGAAAGACGTGGACAAAAAGATGCCCAATGAGATGAAAATAGATTATTTTCTGAAGACTAATTTTAGTTTATTTTTCCAATAGGTTAGGCCAACCACTAGAAATCTACAGAAGCTGCCTTTTTTATATTTGGAGTGCACAAAATGATTTAGTAAACAAGCAATAGAGAGGCTGACCAATCTTCAGAAAATAAAAATATGTATATCAAATACAGCTTTTAACAAGCAAAGGAGGGAAGCAAGATTTTATGTAGATCACTGAAGGATTAGGCACCTTTTCACAAAATCCATTTCAGTCAGAGCCTGATCCAAAGTTAATTGAAGTCCACGCAAAGACTCCTGCAGATCACAATGGACTTCAATGATGGCTTTTCTGAGTACAATGTGCAACAGACCCCCCACACACACACCCTCCAGAGGATTTGGCAGTAGAAATTTCAGATCTTTCATTTTCTATCAATATTTTCACATATATAGCAAAATTCCCCTTTCTAAGTAACACTTCAGCACTCTGTTATATATCTTACAAACTACTAAAGCTGTACAGAAGCAGCAAGAGAGAGACCCTATCAAAAAGAGAAGTTTGCCTTTACTGGTTTCTATCTCAAGTGAAAATTTCAATTCCATGCTATCAGAATTTCTTATATTGGGACCATTTTTACCTCTATATTTGTAGAGTGCTTAGCAGAATGGGGCCTCTGACTATTACTGTAATATAAATATAAGCAAAAATAATAAAACATTAAGTTACTCATTTGTTATGCTGATCTAAACTTCTAAGAAGTGTGGAACCGGAAATCAGCGAACCAAAACTGATGTTTCAGAGACACCAGTTTCCTTATCTGGTCTGAGAAATGGAATTCCTTCAGCTTACATTTGACTTTGTTGATTCTTGCGCACAAATTCATGGCTTGCCCAGCTTGGAAACCACCTGGTTCATAAACCAGACCTAATTGGCGAACAAAATAATGAAGATTAGGCTATTCCACCCACCACTCTCCTTTGGGGTCCTAAAACAGAGGGACTTGAGGAGGAATATGGGCTACTGGAGAAAGCTTCACCATCGTGGCTGACACCCCCACCATCTCCTGGCACCCCAGGCCTTCATCATCTGGATCCTGAGAGATGTTCTGACCAGATCAGGCCAGATGACATTGCTGCCTGTACTGGCTCCAGCTAAATCCCAAATACTATCTGGGATGAAACAGGATTGGACTCTACCACCACCAGCAAGAGCTCCATCCCGTCTCATCTAACCTCTTTTCATCAGATGAACATTTATTACTATCTTTGATACCATCTATGAGACTATCAAACATGGTCGGGAGGGAGAGGGAGAGTTCTTCTAAAAACTCCTCCAGCTAAAGAGAAAGTGAACAAGAGATATTGTTAAAATGAAAGCCTTTAAAATCCAAAAGCTTTAACTGTTTTTCCTTTTTTCTGTATCTTTAATAAAAGGTTAAAACGGGATTTTTAATGGTGTGTTTGCCCTATTAGTAGGTAGGCTGAAGTCTCTGTATACCAAACTTCAAACCTTGTTTAACATTGTTTAATGTTCGACAGTGAATGGGTTATGTTAACATCTTTGGGCCCCTATATTCCATCTAAATTAATACAACACTACCACTTAGCCAATTATTCTGCATTTTGTAGTTTTGCATTTGATTTCTCCTTCCTAAGTGTAGTACTTTGAATTTGTCTTTGAATTTCATCTTGTTGATTTCAAACCAATTCTCTAATTTGTCAAGGTTGTTTTGAATTTTACTCCTGTCTTCTAAAATGCTTGCAACCCCACATAGCTTGGGGTCATCTGCAAATTTTATAAGCATATTCTCCACTCCATGATTCAAGTCATTCATAAAAATAATGAATAGTACCAGACCCAGGATTGACCCCTGTGGGACCTCACTAGATATATCCTCCCAGTTTGATAGCAAACCATTGATAACTACTTCCTGAGTAGTCTTTTAACCAGGTGTGCACCCACCTTATAGTAATTTACTCTAGACCAAATTTTCCATTTTACTTGTGAGACTGCCATGTAGGACTGTGTCAAAAGCCTTAGTAAAATCAAGATACATCATGTCTACCCCTTGTCCCTTATCCACTAAGCTAGTAGCCCTGTCAAAGAAGGAAATTTGGTTGGTTTGGCATTATTTGTTCTTGACAAATCCATGCGGGCTATTCCTTATAAACCTGTTATCCTCTAGGTGCTTACAAACTGAATGTTTAATAATTTGTTCCAGTATCTTTCCAGATATTGATCTTAAGATGACTGGTCTATAATTCCCTGGAGAAAGATAGGTACTATATTTGCCTTTCTCTAGTCCTCTGGCTTCCCCCTCCCACACCCCCACCCCCACCTCGCATCTTCCATGAGTTCTTGAATATAATTGCTAATGGTTACAAAATTGCTTTAGCTAGTTCCATAAGTACCCTAGGATAAATTCCACCCAGCCCTACCAACTTGATTATATCTAACTATGATGAAAAACATTTTGAAAATTAAAAATGTCAAAATTGGAACAAAATGTTTCAACTGACCAAAAACATTTGGGGAGAGGCAGATTAGGAACCCATGAACAAGCCTCAGTTTGTCTGGAGTTTGTGTTTGGGCCAAAAAAAAAAAAAAAAAAAAAAAAGCCCCACCATACATACATAAAACAAATACTGGGTGATTATTTGCATTACTGAAACCTTCTAGGGCCACAGTTATTATTAATTTTTCTTCTTAATTATTAAGCACCAACAGTGTGCTCAGTGTGATACACAAAGGAAGTCATGATACTTGATAATTCCATTTACAGTCCAAACCTTCCCCGGAAAATAATCCATCAAATAAACATCCTCTCTCTGGGGGAGGCCAAGTAGACTTCTAAGCCCCTTTGATATTCACTGCAGGTGACCAGATACCTTCTGACTTTCTTGGGGTGGCTGGTTGGCCCATAGCCCCGGTCTTGTCTTTATAGGGAACCAGCTGGTAGGCCTCTAAACATTCCCAGTAAAGCATGTGAAACAGGCAGGGTTTTCAGTATATGGCAGTGCACGCTGTAGCATATCAACCCACAACTACTTTAAATTCTAAAAAAGCTGGAAGCACCAGCTGCTGTGGGATGCTGAAGGGGATAGAACACTAATACGCCTCTGCTCAAGAAGGTCTGCTACAGTGTTTAAAATTAGATTAGGGAGGAGGAATGAGAGGAAATGTTTGGCTCTTCCTCTTGGAATTTTATCTAAATCAAAGAACAGATTTGATTTGGTTCAGACTGAAATGTTGTCTGAAGGTTCAGCGTAGGAGTCTTATTTTATCCAAACTGGTTCATCCATCCCTAAACAGGATTGCAATTTGATGTATGCACTTTTATTTGTGCATGATTTATCTACAGAAACAGATTAATGTGTTGGCAGCACAGCACCCACCAACAAAAACTACAAGAATCCTCAGCAACATACCAGCCTCTGGCACAACTGGGCAAATCATGAATTTGTGTGCAAGAGTCAAATGTACATTGAAGGAATTCCATTTCTCAGATCAGATAAGGAAACTGACATTACCCACAGTTATTTTTATTAACTAGAAGTAAGGGTAGGTCAGTGTGTAGTAAACATGAACAATTTGGTTTCATGGAAAATCATAAGAGTTACATTGATGCAGCCACTCTAAAGGCTGATACTCTGATTACCCCCACAAGTTTTTATCTCCTCAGATTCTATAGTTAATTTCATTTAGGAGTTATAGCTCCTTCCTGAGCTCTCCGAATACAACACGTAATCCGGTTTTCTGTACTATGAAAAGAATGCACTGGGACAGTGGGCACATTATGGATTTTCACACGTAAGGATGACAAATATTATTTCTCCTTCTCAAAGACCAGAACCACTACCACCGGCACAGAGGCTTAGTAAGGGCTAATAGTTGCTCCATGACATGGAGACTCAAAAGGAGATTAAATAAAAACAGTAAACAGGGATTGACTTGAAATTCTGTGTTCCTTTCATTTCTGGTAAGGCCCTGTAACCACAGTTGCTCATCTGCTTATTAATTAGGGGTACTTATGAAAATGCTTCTTGGTACAATGAAGTGGCTGCCAGAGGCTTCACTGATTTCCTGCCATTACTGCTCGGAAGCTCCCCCATTGGGCTGTGAACAGGAACATTATATACTCTGGGTCACTGGCGCAGCAGCCCCAGCGAGGATCCTTGATCTTGAAAAGCTATTCCCTAAATTAACAGCTGTGACTGGCACCTAAAATTGGAAGGAAGTTATTTTATTTTGATTTTATTGTTTCAATAGTATTGTCTCTCCACTGACTGTAAGCTAATTTACTAAGAACACAATGAAACTCTAATTTGGAGACTTTTTTTCATTAACGTATTAAATTTATTTTTAAGGCTACAATTGGTGAAACAATAAAACCTACATGGCAGTGTTAAAAGTTAGTGAGCTTATGACTGATTGGGAAGTTTGCTCACAAGAAAGTAAGTCTCACCTAAAACATTGCTCCAGTATGGCTGACACAGGCTGATTGGTTGTTGATTCATTACAGTTCTCACCTTCTTCTTGTTCTCCCAACTTCTTTTGAACTAGCAGCCCCCTGATCCTGTGTTACACCTTCAATGACAAGGTGTTAGTTTTTGAAGGATAATTTTATTATCTAATTTCTGACCTCTTTAGGGAGCTTTCTGTAGGCTGAGTCTTCCCAATTCCCATGCTGCATGGAGCTCCCAACATAGCAACACACACTTCTCACAGCCCCCTGCAAGGGCCACCTCCAAGTGGTCCTACCCTATTAACAAAAGTACAAATTGTGACGGGTTGGATCACAGAAACCCCCTTGGGAGCTGCCACCCGATGTGCAAAGACTACCCCTGCTCCTGTTTTCCCTGCCAGCTCAGGACTCCAGCACCCTGTCTTGCTGAGCCAGACACTCCCGTCTGGCTCCAGACACAGACCCAGGGTCTGAATCACTTGTCCCAAAGCTGCAAGTTTACCTGAAAACAGCTCGCAGTAGCGTGCTTGTCTTTAGCACTCAGATGCCCAACTCCCAATGGGGTCTAAACCCAGATAAATCCGTTTTACCCTGCATAAAGCTTATGCAGGGCAAACTCATAAATTGTTCGCCCTCTATAACACTGATAGAGAGATATGCACAGTTGTTTGCTCCCCCAGGTATTAATGCATACTCTGAGTAAATTACTAAATAAAAAGTGATTTTATTAAATACAGACAGTAGGATTTAAGTGGTTCAAAGTAGTAACAGCCAGAACAAAGTAAGTCACCAAGCAAAATAAAATAAAATGCGCAGATCTATGCCTAATCAAACTGAATACAGATAATTTCCTCACCAGTTCCAGAATGCTCCCTTTTACAGGCTAATCTCCTTTTAGCCTGGGTCCAGCAATCACTCACACCCCCTGTAGTTACTGTCCTTTGTTTCAGTCTCCTTCAAGTATCCTGGGGGGGGTGGAGAGGCTCCTTCTTTAGCAAGCTGAAGACAACCTGGAGGGGTCTCCCACAGGTTTAAGTAGACTCTCTCCTGTGGGTGGAGACCCCCCTCCTCCCTCCTATGCAAAGCCCAGCTCCAAGATGGAGTTTTGGAGTCACCTGGGCAAGTCACATGCCCCTGCATGACTCAGTCTTTGCAGGCCGACGCCATTGTCCACATGGCATCTTGCATGTCTCCAGGAAGACTTCTCATGTGGATTGGAGCATTCCAAGATGCATTGTTCCCTAAGTGTCTCCTGATCAGGTACTTAACCTGGCAAATTCCTTCCTAAAGAAGCTGACCAAATGCCTCACAAAGCTTACTTAGAAATCAGGCAAGCATACAGCCCATATTCTTAACCTCGAGTAGAAAATGATATATATGTACAAATAGGGTGAATAGATATAGTAGACCATAACCCTTACGGAGATATGTTACATGGCACAGGCAGCACAAAACATATTCCAGTTATGTCATACATACATTTATAAGCACCCCCTCCCCATAAAGCCTTATGGGGTACACTGTCACACAAATATTCAACCAACACTCCAAATGTTCAAAATGATTACTAAATGTAAAGATTGAAATCCCCTTTCTAGAACTATAGCCATCAGGGCTGGCCAGAAAACAATAATTCCGTTTCACAAAATCATTGAAGTTTCAACAGTTGCTTCTATGCCAATGTGGAACAAAACAGGCCTTTCAAACATGTTTGCAAAAGAACACAAGAGTGAGAGACCCACAACAGAATAGCCCAGCAGTTAGGGCACTTAAGTGGGATGCAGGAGACCCAAGGTTCAAGTAAGTCACTGCTTCAAATCAGACAGAACACCCCTTTTTAAAACGTCCTTTGTTTGACGTTTCATTGAGAAGGTTTCTCAGGTCTAGAATGGAATTTCTAGTCAAAGCCACAATGTCAGTGACCGGGACATGAGCTGCTGTGCCAAGTAGTCAGAGCAGGAGTCAGGCCTAGTGGACAGAACACAAGACGGTAGCCAGAGATTGGAGCCCAGGGGTCAGAGCCTGTAGAGATGTAAGGCAGGAGCAGAAATGATCACAGCCCTGGAAAAATGCTTTGAGCAGCCACTGAACTACTACTGGGCTCCAGGAGCTGGTCTGCTGACCCTTCCAATCACTGAGGCAGTGTAGCCAATCAGACAGCCTACTATAGACACCTATGCTCATTGGGTTGCCCAGAAACTGGGTCTCCTGCAGGCCTACCATCCTGACACAAGAAGACCCTCTGCCTCATTCAGAATAGGAATTTGAACCTGGGTCTTCCACATCTCAGCTCAGTGCCCTAACTCCTGGGCTACTGGCTATCCTGGGATAGACTATTTCCTATAGGACCTGAAATTCCTCCCTGGGCCTTTCCCAAAGAAAGTTTCATTGAAACTGGTATATTTCTGTGAGAGCCTGGAGAATCAATAAATTGATATTTTCTGATGAAAAACATTTCATCAAAAAATATCCCAGGATCCTCCCACTTTTCCCAACTGTATGCTTGTAAGGCAATTGTGTGGCAATTTTGCAGCACATAAACTCTATTAACAGTTGCATATAATTCTAAGAAGTCTCCTCATTTGCAACCCTTCTGAGTAACTTACTCAAAAATCCCTGTCCAGAGATTTCAGTAAATTGATCCCATGTATTTTTTAATCCTGTGAAGATTAGAATCATGTTGGCACAAATGTGTGCACCATATTCATAGACTGCAATAGTATGAAAAGAAGAAACCCTAGACAGTTATCCAGAGATTTGTGATACAATAAGGAGGTATTATTATGAGGGTAGTCGCTTAATCTATGATTGATTATTACTTTATTTTAATACGTGTTCACTGCTGCTCTATCGTCTACTAGACTTGCTGTTCTCCGGGAGACTATCCAACACCACATAGCCCTGCTTTCTAATGATTAAAAACTTTAAAGTACTATAGTAAATACTTAAATAAATAAGCCTGAGAAATGGTAAATCCTTGGTGCAAAGTCACAGTACCTGTGAGTTTAGAAAATTATCCTAATGCTTCTGAGAAGCAGCATTAATTGTGGAAAGAAAACATAAATTAAGCCATGTCTAGTCCAATCCTGTTCCCTTTGAAATCAGTGGTGAAAGTCCCACTTATTCAATGGAAGCAGGATCTTTCTTGGCTCTTCACAGTTTAAGTGGGTGATATGATGTTTTAAAAGCTATCATTTCTCGCTTTTTGGGACTGGCTTTAGGAAACAGCCTCTAATTCTGTGTTCATATTTTTGCACCCACAAATATTTGTGGGAGCATGTTATAGCATTTATACATCTAATTACCTCATTTGTGAGTCCAGTCCAGTAGGCCAATCTGTTTGAATACCATAAAATGAACTAGCAAGGGGAAGACTGGTCTCGGCTATTTGAAATGTGAAAGTGACATCCTAACCTGTCTTCAGATCAGCCTGTCTGCCTTAAAAGGTACCTAATCTTATTTTTAACATGGAGCAGGCATGCAGAGATAGTATTGCCAACCTCAAGTATTCAAAAATCAGGAGTTAGGCCCCTCAAAATCATGACAGTGGCTTAAAAAAATCATGAAATTATAAATATATATGAATGTGGGGTTCTCTTTATTTGTAATCTAGTTTTAGTACCTTTAGGGCTTACTCCGATAATAATTTCAACCTTTTCTTCTCAACCACAAGGGCTGGAAAAGCAGGTGAGGAATGTTTAAATGAGACTCTCACATAATCACATGACACTGGGAGCTGAGGCTTTCAGGACAACAAATATTGTGAGAGTTGTGATAAAATCTTGACTTTTGGTGATACTGTAATAGGCATTTTACCTCTGCAGCTGTGGGGAGTGGATCTGAAATCAGTGAGGCAGATAGTAGATACTTGTAAATTTGTGATGAGATTTCATCATTAGTCCTATGTGACTGTTCCATAAATGGGATCTCAACAGTTTTGAGTACCTTTTTCCACTTCACTGACCATATACAAACTTTGTATGTTCAAAATATCAGGTTTTTGAATGAGGAACTAATTTAAACAAACATACTTAGCTTTTTCACAGGACTGTCAAGGTATGATATCCTAAATCGTTTGATTCCACAGATACAGGGAAAGTCTATAAAGAAAAGGGGAAGTAGAAGCAGGTTCCAATCTCAACAATTTTAGAATCTGAGGCGTGGACATTGTGAACATGTTTATGAATGTATAGCTATTTTGCTCTTAGATCCCAGATACCTAAAATACCAACATAGCTTAATTCATGGGAACGTGTAGCTGTATTTATAAGTCTTCAACAAAGAACAACCAAAGAAAAAAATTCCTCATCATGAAAAATGTAACTGCTAACATAATATATATCAGAATATTAGCTGCTATAAATCTTGCCCTTTGCACTAATTGCAGAATGATCAAGGGTAGCAGGTCAAAGGTTTATTCCAAAATCATTTGTTGTAATTTAAGGTAATTGAGATTTTTATGATGGTTGCTATAAAGAAGAATATATTACTTTGATGCAATGTATTCTATGCAACAGTTTTATCAATTACATTTCCGGCATAAGTGTATATGCCACTCCAGTTAATTTATAGCAACACATTTGTTCCACAATCATAGGTCCACATAACAAATGCACAAAGGAAAACAAAAATACCCTCTGGCTAAATTGGGGGATATAGTGTAAAAGTTCAGCACCATTTTAATAAACTGTACTTTTCAACTATATATATCAACCAAGAATGTAACAGCCCTCTGAAGTCATTCTGATTATGTTAGGCGTGCTGAGTTGCCAACTTGCTTGGAATGCCCACTGTCAAATAAAAGTCTTAAAACATTGAAGAATGTTAATTAGTATAGAAAAAAAAACACTTTCTATAAATAATTAGGCAGAATATGAATGCTGTAACAAATGTTCACTAGGGTCACCTACTCATCAATGACACATTTATTGCAGGTATAGCTTGTCAGAAAGCTGCCTTCTTAATATGAATCATATTTGGTGTCAAAAGGCCTCTTCAAAAATGAAGGGTGTAGAACCATTTTATATCTCCTCTTTCTCCACTGAGTTTTTGCCACTGTAATTAGACACTGGCTTTTAGTGAAATGCACTCTATGAATGCAATTACACTTTTTTCTTCTTGATTTACTGCTTTAATATAAGTGGACAGAAAACCAATTATCTTTCAGAATCTTGCTCTTGCCCTGCATTGACAAGTTTTCAGTATGTTTGACAACAACCTTTAAAGACATGCAAAAAGAACAGGAGTACTTGTGGCACCTTAGAGACTAACAAATTTATTAGAGCATAAGCTTTCGTGGGCTACTGCCCACTTACATGGTACTTCCTTTGTGTGTGGTAATGGAAGAAATTATAACTAATGAAAAAGTCCTTGAAACCAGCTGCCTAAGTGCAGTGGATTCTGATGCTGAACTGAAATACATGGAAATAACATTAGAACAAGGAAAGAGTGGGAGGAGAAAAAGGGAGAGATGAGAGGAAGAGTGGAATCAGTTTCAAACTACATGTGTTGCTTTTAATATCCTCATTCTCACAGTGAGATTAAAAGAATGTTAATTTTTAAGGAACTTGCAAGTCCTGTGCTCAAGGGTTTCTGCAGTGATATAGCTGTTGATGACACACAGGGAAAGAGGATGGAATCTAAAGTTGAGACATGCAGCTTAGAAAAATAGAGGCATAAGTGAATTCATAGAATCAAATTCCAAGGCCGGTAGACACCATCTACTCCAATCTCCTGTATAACACAGGTCACAGAACTTCCCAAAATTATTCTTAGAGCATATTTTTCAGAACAACATCCAATCTTGATTTTAAAATGGTCAGTGATGAAGAATCCACCACAACCCTTGGTAAGTGGCTTCATTAATTACTCTCACTGTTAAAAATGTATGCCTTCGGTACAGTCTGAATTTGTCCCAGCTTGATCTTCCAGCCATATCATTGTTAAACCTTTCTCTGGAGACTGAAGAGCCCATTATTAAATATTTGTTCCCAATGTAGATAATTATAGACTGTGATCAAGTCACCCTTTAACTTTCTCTTTGTTAAGAATAATAGAGATTTTTGAATCTATCACTATAAAGTACGTTGTCTAATCCTTCACTATGTCTCCTGGCTCTTCCCTGGACTCTCTCCAATTTATCAACATTCTTCTTGAATCATGGACACCAGACCTGGATGCAATATTTAGCTGCAGTCACACCAATGCCAAATATAGAGGCAAAATAATCTTTCTACTCCTAATCAAGATTCCCATTTCAGTATCCCAGGATTGCATTAGCTCTTTTGGCCACAGTATCTCATTGGGAGCTGAAGCCTGCTGATAACCCACTATGACCCCAAAATCTTTTTCAAAGTCACAGCTAGCCAAGATAGAGTCCCCCATCATGTAAGTATGGCCTACATTGTTTGTTCCTAGGTGTATACATTTACAATTAGTGATATTAAAATGCATATTTTTTCCTTGCACCCAGATCATCAAGTGATCCAGATCACTCTGAAACAGTGACCAGTCCCCCTTCATTATTTACCACTCCCCCAATATTTGGGTAATCTACACCAGAAAGGGGTATAAGAATCCCATAGTATGCAGATATGGGAGAATAGGTTTCATCCTGATCTCTAATATATTGGTTTAAGCCTTGAAGCACAAGGTTTAGAACATAAGAATGGCATACTGGGTCAGACCAAAGGTCCATCTAGCCCAGTATCCTGTCTTCCAACAGTGGCCAATGCCAGGTGCTTCAGAGGGAATGAACAAAACAGGTAATCAAATGATCCATCCCCTGTCACCCATTCCCAGCTTCTAACAAACAGAGACACCATCCCTGTCCATCCTAGCTAATAGCTCCTGACGGACCTATCCTCCATGAATTTATCTAGTTTAATATCCCTTCCAAAAATTCATTAATTATGATAACCCTGGATATTCCTGTTATCCATATAAATATTCACTCCCTTTTAAAATCTTGTTAAGTGTTTGGCCTCTACTACTTCCTGTGGCAATAAATTCCACAGTTTAATTACGCAATGTGTGGGAAAGTATTTCTTTATCTGTTTTGAATTTGCTACCTTTTAATTTCATTGAATAGTCCCTTCTTCTTGTGTTATGAGACAGGGAGATCTGAAATTTCCAGTCTACCTTCTCTAAATCATTCATTACTGTATATACTTATATCATGCCCCATCTTATTCAGCTCCTTTCTAATGTAAAAATCTCAATCATTTCAACCTTGTTGCTAGTCTTTGAAAACATTTCCCTTCCCTCCATTTCCTGTCTCTGTCATTAGGTGTGGCTGAAGAATCAGAACATTTCAGAGGTTCCATTTGAATGGGATACTGTAATTTATTCCCGGGTTAAATTACAACCGTTCCTTCTTGTGCCTGTAAAGTGGGAGAGGAAGAAGAGTCTTTTTACGAGGGCAGCCAAAATATGTCTGCAGAACACTTGGGAGCATAGACTGTGGAGTTGGCTGGCTCTGTCGACAATTCTAGTATGTCCAGATGGTGCATATCTTAGCAAGGTGAGGCCCAGCCCCCTCGAGGCTAACAGAGCTGTGCTTATGGAAGCACTGAATACACTTTTTAAAAAATGCTGCTTTAAAGTGCACTCCCCACTCCTAGTGACAGTTAAGTCTTCTAGAAGAATGTTTCAAGGCACCACTCTCTGAATGATGTACCTTCTCTCCTCTTGCCCACTGTAGCACTGTCTTTTAGGAAGTTTCCTTTTTGCCCCAATTCTGTTTGGTGTCACAAGAACACAGTCTCTCTTTTACTCTTCTTCTTTGAAGGATAATCATCTCCTGGCTGCTCCTCTAAGGACACCAGTTTGTTAGATAAGGTAGCAAAGCAAAGTTAAAAGAGAGTTAAAAAAAAGATTAAATAATTTGAGAAACCAACAACCTCTTGCAAGTGGAATTGATTTTTTTTTTATTTTGAAAATGCAAAGAAGGTTTAGTTATTAAAAAGCAACAGAGGGTCCTGTGGCACCTTTGAGACTAACAGAAGTACTGGGAGCATAAGCTTTCGTGGGTCAGAACCTCACTTCTTCAGATGGAAATCAACAAATGAAGGATTTCATTATCTCATCAAGAAAACACCAACATGCTGGGAATAAACAAGCCCAGACAGACTGTTAATACTAAATGGTGCCCCCTTTTGGAGGATCTCATTTATTAACAGAAAGATCAACAATTTTGTCTGTTTCATCTCAGTCCACGCCTTGCCTCTGTCCAGGACCTCTACCAACAGGGTCTTTTTTACTCAGATCTTTGTCCCTGCAGCCATCTCTCTTGTGATTACACAGGTGGAGTCCTTCTTCAAAGTCAGGGGTCCATGGAGAGCTAGCAACAGCTGCTCTTCCCGAGGACAGTACATATGCGCTTCCTGCCACCGTTCATGACATTCCAGTGGAACTGCAAGAGAAGAGAACTTGAAGGTTGTTGTTGAGAAATGGAATAATTAGTGTGAAATTCTCACTAGTGAGGTCTTCCAGATCAAGATAATGAGTGCATCTGAGGAACATCTAGTAACAGTGACGGCATTTTACTAAGACGGAAGATGCAGGGACATTTCTACATGACAGACACCGAAGGCAGCAAGGTGTTTAAAGACTGTTTCATTGGATGACTGTGGGCCAGGGGCGGCTCTATGTATTTTGCCGCCCCAAGCACGGCAATTAGGCAGCCTTCGGCAGCGCGCCTGAGGGAGGTCCGCTGGGAACGTGGTTTCGGCGGCATGCCTGCAGGAGGTCCGCCGGTCCCGCGCCTTTGGCGTACCCACCACCAAATTGCCGCCGAAACCGCGGGGCTGGTGGATATCCCACAGGCATGCCGCCCAAGGCAGCCTGACTGCCGCCTTCACGGCGACCAGCATGCCGCCCCCCGCGGCTTGTCGCTCCAGGCACACGCTTGGTGTGCTGGTGCCTGGAGCTGCCCCTGCTGTGGGCTGATAGTGGTGGGCATTTACATGTTTGCTAAAGCATCAGAATTCCTGGTGTTCTTTCAGAGCTTTAATCAGAGGATTCAGGTTGTGGGTTGAATGAAGTAGTGACTGGGACTTGGTCCAGTAGTTTGTATAATCTACCGCAAGTATCTAGGTGCCAGCACAGGTTTTAAGAGATTCAGTTTCTGGGGAGATCAGTAGTGTTTGCACCATTGCCTTTTCCCCAGGCTTCATAAAAACCTTCACCAGAAGAGATTATGTGGTTTCCACATCGGCCATGCCCATTCCGTGACCAAGGTTACCCACTTTTAGGGTAAGCATTGGATTTCTATCTGGGCTGTGGTAGAGTGTAGGCGGCAGGTATTTTGCACCATTGACTACTCTCTGGCTGGAATTTCAGCCACCAGGGGACCAATATCTAGGGTCTGCCATCAAAACTGGGCCTGATAAATGTTAATTTTTAAGCATTTTGTTTTACAGATGTTTGTGATTTCAATGAAAGATCTATCATGTGGTACATGTGCTAAAATTATAGTGAAAGATGCTGTGAAGAAATAAGACAGTATACCAATATATTAAAGATATAGCAGTATCTTCCACTCACTGTTTTGATCCCCAGGCAAAATAGCTGCTTTTAATAAATGTTAAATAACTATTCTTTCAAAAAGTGATATTGACATAAAATTAGTTTTGTATTACACTAGGGACGGCACATTATCTTTTTACCTCAATAAAAAGTTTTGCCAGGACTGCAAAAATGCACAAAACTAATAATGCAATAATATAAAAAGTTTATATAAAATCTTAAGGGTGGATAGACTACTCTCCAAATTAGTCAGCTTGGTTTAGCAGAGTTTAAGCGGCACAATGAGAATAAGAAGATTTAAACAACTTAAGTATGTTAGCTTATTAATTTTCTAATTTTTGCTTAACAGAAATTTGGCCCTAAATTTTCAGAAATGCCTTCCACTATTTCCAGAACAAGGCTGCATCCACTACATGCCTAATGATCTGATTGGAAAGTGCAGCTAATCAGTACAAGTCCCCACAATATTGGAGACCAGTTTGAGGCTTGGATAAAAATCAAGACCTCAATATTTTATAATAATTTTTAAAGAATAACAAACACAGTAAATGTGTTAAATAGGTTTTAAAAATGTACTGTTTTTCCAATCCAGCATATCACCTCTAATGATACCCTCACATAGCAAATCACACAGGAAAACTATTGTCACCTTACACTGTCACAAAAAAAAAAAGGATTTTATAATAACAGTCTTTAAAGTATCACTGAGCCTTCTTGCCCTCCTTATATAGCACTCTATGGAAATCACTGTACAAAGTAGATAATTTTCTGTTAACAAATTTACAAGATTCTTTTGACAAGAGTATTAGAATTCATTCAGGAAATGCCGCACACAAACACACACAGCCCTCTCAAACTGACTCAGACTACTGAATCATGGGAACCAAGTTTCATCTGAGCCTGTGTGTAAAAAGGTGATGACCGATGGAGACTTCCATGCCACAGCTGGCTTCCAATCACACAGAACCTCTATAGAAAGAGACACCTTTAACTAACAATCAAGGAGCTGTTACAAAATGCAGCATTCACAGGAAGGCATCAATCTGCATTTTATGCCAAGATAGCACAATATCCTTCTTGAGGGCTTCTCTAACAGGACAGAGAAAGCATTTGGAACATAGAAACATGTTCTACATAAACCCCTCCTCCACTCCCCTTTCCCTGTTCACTACAGAAGTTTAATGGTTTACAAGAAAGAAAAGGATAAAGCAAAAGCCTAGTTAATTTTGAAAAGCTTGCAGCCAAGATGGAAGGGGGATGCCACAAAGCAACTGACTAAGAGCCCACAGCATCATCAAACAAACTAGTCAGGAAAAATAAAGGTTCGCTCTGGATAGGAGTCAGGCTACTCTGAAAAGAAATTTGCAAGTTGAGTAATGTACTCAGATAATGCAAGTTTCCATGTCTTGCATATTCATTTTAACCCCATATGAGTCACAATATATAATGCACCTACTGTTTGTTCACCTAAGTCAAGACTGCAGAGATCCGTTTTTCTGGGTTTAAAAAGCAGCTGTTCATGAATCACTGACACAGGAATAGATCCTGCCCGTCCCTCTGAGGGGAAAACCCAAAGGGCAAAGGAACCAAAGTGCTGTGCTCAGTAGTAAGATATGGAGAAGCAGAGGGAGTCCAATACCCCTGTGCCTTGCAGAGCTGTGCACTATATAGGCTCCAGTCATAGGAATGCAGAATGTGATTACAGGTAGCAGGGATGCAGCCATTGACTCCCCAGTTATAAGATTCTGTCCTGCACCCAACTGCCACAAAAACTGCAGCAACAACACCCATTTACTCCAGCTCTGCATAGAAGTAAGGACTTAGGCCAAAAGGAAATGGTATCGAAATATCCAGGAATCATGATCCTTAACTCATGTAAGACTCACATTTACCCCATCTGTATACTGAGGATAATGATAATTACCTCCTTTGCTTGGACTGCTTGGAGAGCAAATGGATGAAGAGAGCTGTAACAGCTAAATATTATTAATTATTATTACTGACACCTCATTTTTCTTATTTCATAAGCATGCCATACATGACTTTAAGGAATAGCAGTACTTCTATCAGGTGGCAAATATCTTTAAAATAATTGAAATTGTAAAGGAAAAGCAGAGAGGATATTTTAAAATGTATTTCTAAGTTTAGTTTTATCTCAGTACTAAGAAAATGTTAGGTATAATTAAATGCCTAGCTACACTGCACCATTCTTTCTGCTCCTCCCTTCTCTTCATTCCTCTTTTTCTCAGGAAGAGAAAGGTCTGATGCTCCAGTGAGATCTGAACACAAAGAAAAATTTGTTGGCATTAATGCCAGTCTTGTCAAAGTCCCACTGACCCGCTCTTTTTACAAGTTTTTTTTAATCATGTCTTGTCAAAGTCCCACTGACCTGCTCATTTTACAAGTTTTTTTTTTTTAATCAAATGTATAATTCCCAGGGTAACTGCATAATGCACATATATGTGTTCAGAGATATTACTAAGACTTGGGTGCTGGAAATACCTTGTATCCGTTATTTCATAGTATGTCTTCCAAGACTGATGACATTAAATAGTTTTCATCATCTCTTATTACATGCACTGAATCTAATTGCATATCCTGTCTGTTATGCTATAACCTGATCTTCTCTATTTTTGTAATATACTGAACCATCAGGATACTCATATCACCTTTATTTTTTAATAATGCCAAATCATGAACAAAGGAGGAAAAACTTGAATAAAAGCATACGGGACTGAAGAAAGGACTCCTAAGACTCAGTGGTTGTTTCAGAACCCGTATAGTCCTCATACAGTCAGTACTGAGGATATGGAGAAGTCTAGAGGAGACTTTTCTACTCCTATGTAGAATGTATGTGAACTTATGGGCCACATCCCCAACATGCTTACTACTCTCCCAGCACTGTTGTGTGGATGGTGTCACCATAAAAAACGTCCTATAAACTAGTCAGAAGTGTGTTTTGTGACTCTCCATTACAGTGAGCTCTGTAGAATGTTTTATTTCCTAATGATGATGGCTGCATTCTTGTACATGGGTAAAGAATCACCTTCTTCCAAATTAGGTCAGGCATTTGATAAAGATGCATTGCAGATCTAGAACTCTTCAGTGGCATCATAGACTACATACTTGATCAGACACTAAGTAAATGCATTTTAGGCATACGCCTTGATGATAAGAACCTCACCAACACTGATTTTGCTGACGTATAGCACTAATTGTTGAATCAATGGACAAGCTAGTTGAGGCACTTAAAGCCCTGGAAAATTCCGTGGCAAAAGTTGGCCTGAAAATTAATTGGGGTAAAAACAAAGTTCTTCTAGTCGGTAATTTGAAGCACGCTGTGGACTTCAGCATCTTGGTGGGTGACTACCCAGTTGAAATTATTGGAGACTTCACCTATCTCTACTCTGTTAATAACATGGGTGGCATCAAGAAAGAACTTGAATCCCGCACTGCGAAAGCATCATCAGTAATGGGGCACCTCATCAAGAACATCTTTTGAAAACCAGACACCTTAATAGGTCAAGAGGTGAAGCTAAAGATATATAAAGCTTTGGTGGTCAGTGTTCTGACCTATGGGACTGAAAAATGTCACCTCACTGTCAAAATGTTGGACACCAATCAGATGAAGCATCTCTGACTGATTAAAATCATCAAATGGGACAAAGTAAAATCAAATGACCTAACTAAACAGGTCCCACTCTCTCAAATGATCATCCAACACTCTCTGAAGTGGTGTAGTCATCTGCGCCAAATGCCTACCATCTTGGACTTTGATGCAGGATTTAAAAGACCCTCTGGAAGACCTAAACTTGATAGCACAACAGATGTCAACAGACATCTACCCCTAACAGGCATCCAATTCTGTAACGCACCAGATTTGGCTCAGCAGATTTAAGATTAAAGATAATTTAGGAATGGCCCAACACCTAAATTAGTACATCAATGCAAGGAGCCAGGGTAACAAAATGGAGGAAGTAAAACTACTTGTGCAGGAAGTGAAACCAGATATTATAGGGATAACAGAAACATGGTGGAATAGTAGTCAAAACTAGAGTGCAGGTATTGAAGGGTATGTGCTGTTCAGGAAAGGCAGAAATAAAGGCAAAGATGGCAGAGTAGCATTATAAATTAATGATGAGATAGACTGAAAAGAAATTAGAGGTGGTGGAATGGATAAGAGAGTCTGTCTGGGTCAAAATCACTCTGGGAGAAGAAAGCTAATAAAGGTTCCCCTGATATAGTGCTTAGGTTATGCTACAGACCACTAGGATCCGATTTGAATATGAATAGAGATCTCTTTAATGTTTTTAATGAAATAAATACTACTGGGAATTGTATGATTATAGGAGACTAACTTCCCAGATATAGATTGGAAGACAAGTACTACTTATAATAGTAGGGCCCAGATTTTCCCAGATGTGATAGCTGATTTCTTCACCAAATAGTTGCTGAACCAACAAGAGGTGATGCCATTTTAGATTTGATCCTGGTGAGTAGTGGGGACCTCATAGAACAGGGGTGGGCAAACTAAGGCCCATGGGCCACATCCAGCCCGCAGGACCATCCTGCCCAGCCCCTGAGCTCCTGGCCTGGGAGGCTTGCTCCCGGCCCCTCCCCTGCTGTTCCCCCTCCCCCGCAGCCTCAGCTCGCTAGCTTCGCCACCAGCACAATGCTCTGGGCGACGAGCTCCTGGGGCAGCACAGCTGCAGAGCCTGGTCTGACCTACTCTCTGCGCTGCATGGTGGCAGTGGTGGTGTGGCCCGGCTCCAACCGGGCGGCACAGCTGTAGCATCACCAGCCACCACCCACCACCAGGCAGCGTGGTAAGGGGGCACAGAGCGGGGGGGGGGGGTGGATAGAGGGCAGGAGAGTTCAGGATGGTGGTCAGGGGGTGGGGGTGAGATAGGTGGTTGAAGGGGAGCAGGGGTTCTGGGGGCAGTCAGGGGATAGGGAGAAGGGGTGCTTGGATGGGGCAGGGGTCCTGGGGGGGGCCATCAGGAATGAGAGGAGGAGTTGGATGGGACTGTGGGGGCCTGGGGGCAGTCAGGGGACAGTGAGTGGGGGTGTGTGGATGGGGCAGAGGATGGGGGCCATCAGGGAACGGGGGGGTTGGATGGGGCAGTGGTCCCGGGGTGGGGGGCGGAGGCAGATAGGAGGTGGAGGCAGGGCCACGACCTCCTCCCCTAACTGGCCCTCCGTACAATTTCCAAAACCTGATGCGGCCCTCAGGTCAAAAAGTTTGCCCGCCCCTGCCATAGAAGAACTGGTTGTAGAGACAACCTTGGTTCGAGGGAATTAGTTAGGGAAGTGGACTGGACTGAAGAACCCAAGGGGTATGAATGTGGAGGAGGCTTGGAATTACTTTAAGTCAAATTTGAAGAAGCTATCTGAAGCTGGCAACCCAAGCAAAGGAAAAAAATTCATAGGAAAGGGTTGCAGACCAAGCTGGATGACCAAGCATCTCAAACAGAAAGCCTACAGGGATCAACAAGGAAAGCTACCTCTTGGAGGTCATAAAGTGTAGGGATAAAGTGAGAACTGCTAAAAGCCAAACAGAGTTGGACCTTGCAAAGGGAATTAAAACCAATAGTAAAAAGTTCTCTGGACATATAAATAAGAAGAAGTGAGACTGCTAAGCAGTGAGGATGGGGAGAAGATTAAAGATTATCTAGGCATGGCTGAACACCTAAACAAATACTTTGCCTCAATTTTTAATGAGGTTAATGAAAATCTAAGGGGTAGTGGCAGAGTGGCTAATGGCAACAAGGAAATGGAGGTGGAAATTACCACAGCCGAAGTGGAAGTCAAACTCAAACAGCTTAATGGGACTAAATTGTGAGGCCTGGATAATCTCCATCCAAGAATATTAAAGGAACTGGCACGTGAAATTACAAGTTCAATAGTAAGGATTTTTAATGAATCTGTAAACTCAGGGGTCATACCCTATGACTGGAGAATTGCTAATATAGTTCTTCTTTTTAAGAAAGGAAAAAAGTGATCCAGGAAACTACAGGCCTCTTAGTTTGACCTCAATTGTATGCAAGGTCTTGGGACAAATTTTGAAAGAGAAAGTAGTTAAGGACATAGAGGTGAACGGTAATTGTGATAAAATACAACATGGTAGATTGTGCCAGACCAATCTGATCTCCTTCTTTGAGAAGATAACTGATTCTTTACACAAAGGAAATGTAGTAGAACTAATCTACCTGGATTTCAGTAAGGTATTTGATACAATTCCACATGGGAAATTATTAGTTAAATTGGAGAGGATGGGGATTAATATGAGAATCGAAAGGTGAATAAGGAACTAGTCAAAATGGACACTACAATGGGTCAGACCTAAAGGTGAACTGTCAGGGTGGTGGGAGGTTACTAGTGGAGTTCCTCAGGGATTGGTCTTGGAACCAGTCTTATTTAACATTTTTATTTACTGATCTTGGCACAAAAAGTGGGAGTGTGCTAATAAAATTTGCAGATGACATAAAGTTGGGAGGTGTTGCCAATACGGAGGAGGACCAAAATATCATACAAGAAAATCTGGGTGACCTTATTAACTAGAGTAACAGAAATGGGATGAAATTTAATAGTGCAAAGTGCAAGGCCATGCATTTAGGAACTAACAAGAATTTTGGATATAAGCTGGGGACTTATCAGTTGGAAGCAACAGAGGAGGAGAAAGACCTGGGTGTATAACACACAACTGGGAGGTACTTCCAATATGGAGGAGGACCAGAGTATTGTACAAGAGGATTTGGATGACCTTGAAAACTGGAGTAATAGATATGGGATTAAATTTAATAGTGCAAAGTCAGACACTACTAACAACAAGAGTTTTTATTATAAACTGGTGAGATACCCATTAGAAGCGACAGAGGAAGAGGAAGGCCTGGGTATATTGGCTGACCACAGGATGACTATGAGCCCCCAATGTGATGAGCCCATGACAACGGCTAATGCAATCCTAGGATGCATCAGATGAAGTATTTCCAGTAGAGATAGGGAAGTGTTATTACCATTGTTCAAGGCATTGGTGAGATCTCATGTGGAATATTGTGTGCAATTTTGGTGTCCCACATTTAAAAAAGATGAATACAAACTAGAACAAATGCAAAGAAGAGCTACCAGGATGATCAAAGGAATCAACAACCTACCTTAGGAGAGGAGACTTAATGAGCTGGACTTTTTTAGCCTAATAAAATGAAGACTGAGAGGAAATATGATTGCTGTCTATAAATCCATTGTGTTTATCCCTCTGATGTAAGAAGAGGAGTTATTTCAGTTAAAGACCAATGTTGGCACAAGAACAAATGGATATAAATTGGTCATCAACAAATTTAGCTTGAAATTAGATGATTGTTTCTAACCATCAGAGAAGTGAAATTCTGGAACAGTGGAGAAGTGGAGGCAAAAATCCTAACTTGTTTCAAGACTGAGCTTGGTAAGTTTATGGCTGTGGTATGCTGAGGTTGCCTATATTATCATATGGCCCAACTATATCTGCTATCATCAAGTATCTCCAATGGCTGGAGATGGGACACTAGATGGGGAGAGCTCTGAGGTACTACAAACAATTCTTTCTCAGGTGTCTGGCTGGTGGGTCTTGCCCACATTCTCAGGGTCTAACTGATGGTCAGATTTGGGGTCAAGAAGGAATTTTCCCCCCAATTCAGACTGACAGAGACCCTGGGGTTATTGGCTTTTTTGCTGTTGTGGTTTTTTGTTTTTTTTTTTTGCCTTCCTATACAGCATGGGGCACAGGTCCCTTGCTTGTTTGAAGCAGAGTAAATGGTGGATTCTCTGTAACCTGAAGTCTTTAAATCAAGATAAAGGTTATGGACCTATTGCCGTAGTGGATGAGGTCCTGTGGCCTGTGATGTGTAAAAAGTCAAACTAGATGATGATGGTCCCATCTTGTCTTGAAGCCTATGAGTATATAACATGTTTAATGGCTTCTATGCTGTCCCAGAGACATTGTGACAGCTAACCAACAGCAATGAGTGAAAATATGACGATTCTACCTTACAGGAGTGTGAAAGTCTGTTCATCATTTAACCTACTGAGTTAGTGCCAGGGCAGAATAATTTGAGTTAGTGCCATGGCAGAATAAGAATTATACTATCAGCACCAATTTTAAACACTCTGGGTAGATATAATAGGCATAAAATATTTACCAATATACAAATTGCCCAGGAGACATAGATGGTATTCTACCACTTACATAATGCCAGCTATCGCCTTAAAGACATTCCAGAGAAGTATTAGCCTTGTTCAGATTGTACAATACTGCAATTAAAATAGGAGCACTGTCTTCAGCTATGTCTTCACTATCACTACTAATGCATTGGGTCATTAACTTTAATAATTTGAATGTGTTACAGTAGCCCATTCAGTGTAATTAGTGTATACGATCATATTTCAGTGCACACTATGCACAGTAGCTACTTGTAGTTAAGGATCTTATAAAAAATGAAAGAACAATTGCATTACTCATTGTGAAGGCTTTAAGGAAAAAAAGCTACTTAAACCCACCGCCGGAAAATCATACACACCAAGACTATGATGTGTATGGCTTCCACATGGGACTAAATAACTTTAGATTTAGGTGAAGTATTCTTTGAGGAAATAATGAGTGCACCAAATGGAGTTTTGCCATTTTTAAGTCCTAAAAGCAATCTTTTATGGTCAATCAGTTTAAAAAAATAACAGGAAGGGTGTATCAATATTACTTATTTTCTCAAACTATTGCTGGATACCACATTGCATAAATCCAGAACATAACACAATATTTAGTTTCTCTTCATTATACACCACAAGCCAAAGCAATATTCTTTCTCCTAGCTGACCTACTAAATGCCCTGTTCTTATAAAGCTTTTGTAGCAATTCCACACAAAATTAAATTTAATCATAGGATTTGCTGTATCAAATTAGACCATTCATCCATCAAGTCTAGTATCTTGCCTCCAGCACTGGCCACTATTCAGTGATTCAGAGGGAAGTTGGGAGAAGACAAAATAAATACTGCTCGTAAGCAATTGTGAAGGCCTGTACATGGGAGAAGTGTTTCCTGATTTTCGCAGTGATCAGTTTCTTCCTAGGGCTATGTAAATAGATTCTTATAAAATCCTCACCCCAAACTGGGGCATATTTATGGTGCTACTTCCTTCGTTATACTCAGATAAAGGGAAAACTTCCAGACTTGGGCTGATGCTCTTCACTCAACTCTAAATTCCCTGCACAGGAAACCTTTGCCAGCATTCTCTAGCCCCTAGTCCTGGAACCTCCCTATTTAATTTTATTACAGTCAAAGAGACCCATTGGCCCAGCCTCCTTCTCCTGAGCCAAGATGTTCTCTTTCCCCACACAGAAGGCTCTTGGGGAGATAGTTGGTTATGTGCCACTGCCTCCAAGTCCCTAAGGATCTTCTGGGAAGAGCCAGGATGCATCTACTCCCCGCTCATATAACAGCAGAAGAAATTAAACACTTATTCTCCCATGACCAGTGACTCCCATTCAGATAAGGGAAGTGGTTGCTCTATAATCTCATGCTGTTAGATAGCAATTTTTTAGCATCTCAATGATAGGGAAGAGCAGCCGCACAGTTCCTAGTGTGCAAATGCTAAGGAATCCAAAAAATGACCTCTTGTTGTGCTAAATATTATGATTTCATTCAGTCCTTATTAAAGCAAACCTCATATTGCCTTCAATGGGATTTTTGCCTGAAGTAAAACTAAGTAATGACCTCAGAATTGAAAGTTAACTTTGTCAATTAAAATGACTTAGATTGATCCATTTCTTTTTTTTTCCTAGATGACAATTGGTTCTCTGTCTTATAAGTTACTGCTTGTCTCCTTTGTTTTCTTGCTGAGGAACACTAAGGAGCAGCCATATATGCCAACATTAATTACTCCAGACTTGTAATTGATGGATCTTTTGACATTTCAAAAAATTGTCTCCAGTGCTTTGATAGAATTAGTGATGTGCCTTCAGCTGGCAGAAATAAATGTAGTAAAACACTTTTTCCCCTCTGTGTGTGTTGCATGCTAACTTATAATTCTGTTTAAACCTCACCTATATTTCATTGACTCATATTTATATGTTATAAAAAAAAGGACTCATGGTAGCAAGCCCCTTCTGTAACTATAGCTTATTGCTGACACTATTATTGCAACTTTGTGACAGGGTGCTGTTAACAGCTATAAACTGATCCCTTTGGAAGCCAGCACCCTGGTCACTTTCAACACCCAGTGTACTGGATATAGTTAGAGTACAAGAGTCTTAGGTAGTTTGGGTTTGGAAGCATAGAAGGGATCAGTTGCACCTGTAGGGAGCCTGGTGAGCTAATAAGATAATAAGCTCATCAGCTGGGCACCGCTGAGAAGAAAGCAAGTTGTATAAAAGACTGAGCCAGAGAGCAGGACAGGGGCAGTTGGAGGTTAGGAACACACAGAGCATGAGGTAGTGTCCCTGACCATCTTGGCTAATAGCCATGGATAAACTTAAAGAACTTATCTTTTTTTATCCAGTTATAGTTTTGGCCTTCACAACATCCCATGGCAACAAGTTCCACAGATGGACTGTGCATTGTGCGAAGAAGTACATCCTTATGTTTGTTTTAAACCTGCTGCCTATTGATTTTATCAGGTGACCCCTTGATCTTGTGTTATATGATGGGGTAAATAACACTTCCCTATTTACTTCCTCCATACCATTTGTGATTTTATAGTCCTCTATCACATTCCCCTTTAGTTGTCACTTTTCTAAACTGAACCATTCCCTGTCTTTTTAATCTCTCCTTGTATGGAAGCTGTTCCATACCCCTAATCATTTTTGTTGCCCTTCTCTTTTTCCAATTCTAATATATCATATATTTTTTTATGAGGCAACCAGAAGTGCATGCAGTATTCAAGGAGTAGATGTACCATGGATTTATATAGTGGCATTATATTTTCTGTCCTATTATCTCGCCCATTCCTAATGGTTCTTAACACTCTGTTAGCATGGTGACTCCCTCAAATAATTATAAATGATTGGTGAGGTATGATTTTCCTTTACAAAAGCTGTGTTGAGTTTTCCCCAACCTATCGTGTTTCTCTATGTGTCCGATAATTTTTAATAGGGCCATAAGCTGGAAATCCCACCCATTCATATATTAACAACAATATGGTGGCAGAAACTTACGAAGCTCCAGCTCCGGCATTTGCTTTGTTGATGGTTCTGCAGCCATCTACTCCCTGGGGCTGTCCCCAAATAGGTTCTGTACCTGCTCAGTAGCATAGCCTCTTTGGTTACCAGACTCAGGATCACTTCCTATCCTTCATCTGGCTCTCCTCCAGAATGCCATCCCTGCTCAGCAGATTGTCATGCACCACTGTGGACTCAGTGCTCACTACAATTCCTGGTACCCAGAAAAATTTCTCATAAAATAGGCAGGAAGATGGGGCATCCCCATTAGATATTCGCATTCTTAACTTTGCAGTAGTCTGTCTTCAACCTCTTGATTTATTCTCTACATTGTTCTGCTGTGCGGTCAATTCCCTAGTGCCTCCAGCTGCTCAGATATAGTTTTGAAGACACAATTATTTCTTGTGCTCTTGCTGAAGTTTAATGTCTTGCTTACCTCACACCAGAGGTTAACCAGAATCTGGACAGCTAGCAGAGTGCTTGATGCAGGAGTTCTTTTTAGTACTGACCATGCTAATACGTAGGAGGGCTGATTCTGTTTCCAGTTGAGCAGTCCATATGGAAATGAAGGGGTAAATGCCATGCAAATAGCTGGCGTTGAACCAGGAGGTTGATTCCAGTTTCTCAGGATTGCTTGGGGATGGAAGGACTGGGAAGCACAGACCTAGAAGGGTGTGGGATAGTGTTAGTGGACTCTTCAGACCAGAGTCTGGCAACCCAGACTTGAGCTGCATCCACACTGCAAAATGCCTGGGCTTTGACCCACGTCACAGTGGGATTCATGCTCTGACCAGCCCCCTAGCAGGATCTGAGAGCCAAAATCCAGAGGGGCTCCTGGCTCAAGTCAGACTGATCTGTGTGTGTGGAGGGAAGGGTGGCTTAGGCTTAAACCTGAGTTAGAGCACAGACTTAGTGTACTGTGAGACATACCCAATGTGGTATGTTGCAATGACATTGCAAGTATTTCACTTGTGTTAGAAAATTGCTAGGAGACTACGTTATAAATATAACTCCTTACTACTGTAAGCAAAATCCATTCTAAAGGCTATTAATGCCAAGAAAAATTATTTAAGGAGTCCACAAGTTCCCCAAGGTCTTTTCCTTCTATTGGGTAGTCAAAACTTTAACAAGTATAAATCAAAAGACTTACTTTCAAGAAACCACTGATCTCAGTCCCTTAAGTAGTATGTTAAGATGCTTTTCCATTAAGTGCCTCAGCACGTTATATTATTAATAATTATTTGTATTATCATGGTGCCTATGAGCTCCAGTCATGGATCAGGACCCCACTGTGCTAGGAGCAGTACAATGATAGATTGTAAGCTCTTTGGGGAAGGACCATCTCTTTCATTCTAAGTATAAGACAAGAGACAATAGATGGATACAGACTGGGGATAGAGGGAAACAATGAGACAGTATTAGTTAGCATGAAGGCAATGGTCTCTGTGCACCAGCAGCCAAACCACTGCCAAGTTTTTTTGTAGGCATCATGACAAAGAAGAGTTTTAAAGAGGGTTTTGAAGGCAGATAAATAGGTAGCTTTATGGATTTTTATGGGGAGCTCTTCCCTAGCATGAGGGGCAGCATGGGAGAAAGTACAAAGATTAGTGTTTGAAAATTTAACAAATGGGCAATGGAGGTTGGCATGATGGGCCAATTGTAGTTCAGCGTCAAACTCTTGATATTGAATAAGAGATGATAGGCGCGTGGAGATAGGCCATGGTGTACCTTGAAAGTAAAGTCAAGTACACAGAATATACTTAATCCTGCCTCAGTGCAAGGCAACCTCTTGCAGATCCCTTTTAGCTCTACATTTCTATGATTTTACAGTTCTATCAGTAACTTATCTCTGATACAATCGAGAAGGATGATCCAGTGGAGGGATGCAAAGAAAGGGGTGACATGGTCAAAGTGCTGGGCTAGATAAAACATCTTTTCATCAGCATTCTGAATGGATATAAGCATACAGATTGAATGAAGAGATGAGGATTTGGAAACATGAAGCTAAGGCATTGGAGGGTCATCAACATGGAAGCTGAAGTCATTGAGGATGAGTGTGGAAGATTCTGAGAAAAGGGAGAGAGAGAGAGGAGTTGAAATTAGAGAGTAAAGCTGATAGGGAGGAGCTGCATGGTAGATGTGAGCTTAGCAAAAGTGAGGAGGATAGGAGACAAATCAGATGCAGTGCTGTTCAAAAGAGGTGAAAGAACGGAGGAGGGATGGGTTGCAAGTGACAGGAAAGGGAGAGGAGAAGCCCAATGTATATAAAACATTATAGCAAATACCTTATTTGTTGGCATTAAGTTGTTTGGTTCTGATATACTTTAGTAACCACTGCACACTTTCTGAATGAATACAGCCAACACAGCAATCTGAATGTTTAAAGTATTAGTCTTTAGTGGAGTGAGGGGAAGGATAGAGCAACATAGATGAATAAACATGCACCACATATTTTACTCTCATATGCTGAATGTTCCCAGACAGTTGATCATAGAATCATAGAATATCAGGGTTGGAAGAGACCTCAGGAGGTCATCTTGTCCAATCCCCTGCTCAAAGCAGGACCAGCACCAACTAAATCAGATTTGTTATGCTGCAGTTAAAATTATAAGCACAAAGCCCCAAAGTTAATGGAACGCTGAGCAGCAGTAAGGGTCCATATTAGCAGATCCCAGTGCAAGATCAGGACCGAAAATGAATCCACATTTTAAGTGTTATGTAAGAGGAGCTTAGATAGGAAAGATTTAAAAGATATTTTCATAATCTGAAAACTAAGATATTCGAATATCTAAATCCCCAGCCCAGCCAGATCTCAAAGATTATCATTATTCTGCAGACTCTGCGTGAAGATATCACAAGGCCCATATCAGACAACACAAACATCACTGACACAGTTCCAGTCAAGCTGCCCTTTGCTCACTTGCTAGCCTGGTGTGAGGGGATCCAGTTGCTGAATCCCCAACTAGTTTAAGCCTTGGAAGGCTGAGGAGGAGACATGTACTATCCTTATTTTGGGGCCTCTAGGCAAACTCTAAGGATAGATACCTTGTGTCCAGCACCACATCCCTGAGGACTGCAACCATGTGGCGCCACTGCCCAGATCCTATGACCAGTACCAAACACTCAGACTCACCCCATATCTTAAAAACGCCCTCTTCCACAACTCCACCTGTGCAGGAGTTCTGGGCCCACAGTTTCTCTCTTCAAGGAGCACATGAATAGTGCAATACATAATACACAGACAGAGTTAGGACAGGATTTAAAAAAAAACAGAGCTCTCTACTTAATCACACAAGAAATATACAGATTCATATAAAAATAATAAATCCTACACGCATTTCCCTGCCTCCTTTTTCTCGCCACTTCACAGCATTCTTTGTGTTAGGACAAAGTCCTCTGGAGCCACCCAGGATCCTTCAGCTGCCATGCATGGCTTGGGTTCTGAAACATGGAGCCTTCTCTCCCGTCCACTCACCTTCTCTGGTCTGTCCCCTTCCTCTCTCCTGCCCCACACTTCCTATTCCCGGCACAGTGAGTCTCAGCTGGTAACTTTCCACTCTCCCAAACCCTCAACCCCTTTCAGACAGGCTGGAGGAAATGGTTTCTCCCAACTTCAGCCAGCCTACTTAGCATATCTGGACTTGCAAAAAGCCTTTAACAAGATCCTACAGCAAAAGCTCTTATGCAAAACAAGCAATCATGAGATAAGAGGGAAGATCCTCTCATGGACCAGTAACTGGTTAAAAGATAGGAAACAAAGGGTAGGAATGAAACGTCAGTTTTCACAGTGGAGAGTGGTAAATTGGATTTATACTGGGACCAGCACTGTACTACACATACAAAATGATGGAATCTAAATTAGCTGTTAACAATCAAGAAAGATATTGGAGTCATCGTGGATAGTTCTCTGAAAACATCTGTTCAATGGTCAACATCAGTGGGAAAAAAAGCCATCAGAAAGTTAGGAAAGGGATAGATAAGAAGACAGAAATATCATAAATCCATTATACAAATCCATGATATACCCACACCTTGAATGCTGCATGCAGTTCTGACTTCTGAAACTCAAAAAAGACATACCGTATAAGAATTGGAAAAGGTGTAGAGAAGGGCAACGACAATTATTAGGGGTAGGGAACAGCTTCATGTGAGAAGACATTAAAAAGAGTCGGACTGTTCAGCCTAGAAAAGAGATGACTAAGTGGGCATATGATAGAGGTCTCCAAATGCTATGGAGAAAGTGAATAGGGAACTGTTACTAACCCCTTCACATAACACAAGAACCAGGGGTCACCTGATGAAATTATTAGGCAGCAAGTTTAAAATAAATTTAAGGAAAAACTTCATCACACAATGCACAGTCAACCTGTGGAACTCAGTGCCAGGGAACATTGTGAAGGCCAAAAGTATAACTGGGTTCAAAAAAGAATTAGGTCTAGCAGAGGCTAATTGGCAAGATGGTCAGAGGAATATCCCTATGCTCTGGGTGTCTCTAAGACTCCGACTGCCAGAAATTGGGACTGGATGATAGGGGTGGCTCACTTGATAGTTGCCATGTTCTTCTCATTCCCCTTAAAGCATCTGGTATTGGCCACTGTCAGAAGACATGATACTGGGCTAGAGGGCCATAGATCTGACCCACTATGGTCATTCTTATATTCTTATGATGAGTCAGAGTATAGTTATTAAAGTTAAGTACTCTCTGCTGTCCCTAGTCTGGTATGTACATGCTACAGGTCAGTCAGCCCATGTTGGATACAGGCATTCCATGATACAGCAGTTTTTATAATGTCAGCCAGAATTCATAAATTGTAGAGACAAATTACCCAAATCGTTACAATTATAAACGTATCATGAAACATTCATAGACCTCTAAGATTCTCCATAACCAGAACTAATCATTCAGTTTTTCCAAAATCAGTCTAAAGCAGCAGACATTGAGATTCTAGACAAAGTAGTTGATTTTAATGTACAGTTCTACTCTAAAAAGTTACTCTAAAAATGGCATTATGGTATAATGTGATTCATTTATCATGAGTTTCAATATCTAATGCGTTCATTTTACAAATAAAGAGATAATTTTTTTAACTCCTATCCCTGCAAACTGAAGCTGGGCTCTGGGAGTCAACTATGGATCTTACATTCTCAGGCATCATCACCAGTAATAAATATTCTGCAGGCCAAATTATACCCCATTTTCATCCCATTTTCCTCAAATTATATCCTCAATGCTTCTGGTACAGCTGCATTGCCTCACTGTAACTGACTGGAATTTCTTAAACAACTCTCTTGGTGGTACACAGAAAAGAACATGATCCAGTTCAACCTTCTTACATGTGTTGTCTCTGGAGAATTAACACGAGTCAGAAGTAGCAAAACTTATGTTTCTCACTGAATTCAACAGATTTGATTTCTGAATACACACTGAAATCAAATCTGTTTAACACAAGGTGACACTTTTACACAGTCACTTTTTAGAGTACAAACACACTTTCACAACATGATGTTCCAAAAAAGATAACAGACAGGAGGTGAGAGCAGAATGTGCAAAAGTCATCATCCCAGGGAACCATCAGCACTGAAAACAGGAGAAACATGAGATCAGAAGGAATACATCTTATAATTGACTTGTGAGTTGCTTGTTGGCTAGTTTTTGTCTTGTAGTTTGTTGCTTCTTTTTTTTTTTTTGATCGGCTCTTGGCAAGCAGGGGTAAGGGCGGGGGAGAAAGTCAGAGGCGCACAGTGGGCCCACCACAGTCCCAGGCTGCACACCAGGGGGGGATCTAGTCACATAGAGTGTTGGGGTTCTTGGGGATTGGCTTGTTTTGGCCTTGTTTTGAAATGGGATTAGCTTGATTTTTGGCTTATTGTGAAAGTCGGGGTACTTATTTACCTCATCAAAGTTGGCAACTGTGTCTTCTAGGTACAGCACACCACTTAACCACAATTCTTGGCATCAAAGGGACACTGTTAATTACATTTGTGCCAAGTCCCTGCCCAAACTGCAGCTAAAGCCTTATCATATGACTCTAAACCACCATTTCTCCAGATTGCTGTATATTACCAAGAATGTAAAAATAGGTTAGATCCTCAGCTCCGGGTGAGATAAGCTTGGCATACCAGGGGGTGTGAGGGAGAGAGAAGATGGAAATATGAAGAAACTTATGTTACATCTTCCTACAAATGGCTGGCATCTGAAGGAATAACTGAGGTGATTCCATTTATACTGGCCAATGTTTATGTCCCAAACATACCAGTAAAACAATAATACTATGACTTTACAAAACTAGCTGGGTTTTCTCAACAAAGAGCTATACAGTAAGCAATTCTACACTTAAGCTGCTATATTGATGGAAAATTAGATGACATCTTTTTCAAATAAACCTCTCACTGCTAAAGCTACAGAACAATCAGGAAATTGGTAGTTTAATATTTGGAAGCAAATGCAACAGCAGAACCTACAAATTGTATTGAATCCTCACCCAAGATGATATCATATTCATCTTCTTAATACCTAGGAAGTTGCAGAAAATGCATGATGCATTACTGATATTAGGAACATTATTAATTCAGATCATGCACCACTCTCTTTGGGACTAGATTTCATGGCAAAAGACTGAAGTGTGGGCCAAATCCTGAAGTTTTTACTACGTCAATACACAAAGAAAATTACAGATGCAGACATAAATATACTGACTCGTGAATTTATGCCTGCATCTGTAATTTTCACTCCGTGCATCTGAAGAAGTGGGGTTTTTTACCCACGAAAGCTTATGCCCAAATAAATCTGTTAGTCTTTAAAGGTGCCATCGGACTCCTCATTGTTTTTGTGAATACAGACTAACACGGCTACCCCTCTGATACTTAACACTTGAAATATTAATCCAGCTGCCTGCTACAAAACACTCAAAACTGTAAGAAGCTAGACAATCTCTCAGGGCCCAATCCAAAACCTATTCAAGTCAATGGAAATAAACTCTCAGCAAAATTATATTCCTTTGAAACAAACAAAATTATAACCCTACCCTTCAAAAGTAAAAAGCTGCAAAAAGCTAAACATGTTTTAGAAACATTACTGATGTCTACAAACTAATACAAGCTATTATCCACAAAATATAATCTTTTTATTGGATAATATTCATAAAAGCAAAAGTTGATTTAAAAAATGAAAATAATTTGAATTACGTGCATCCAAGTGGGGGGGGACCACACTCCATGTGTACAATCTAAACAGCTTCCATTTTAGATTGCATATTCATTATCAACCATTCACAAAGAAGTTACAAACCAAGAGATTATTTACCAGAATTATTCAGTGAATACTATAAACAACAACTCCTTATAAGAAAATTGTGAACTGCTCATGGACATTTTGTGAACAAGGGTAAAAAAAAGTATCTTAACTGAATAAGTGATCCATTACAAATTGAGTAAATTATCCATTATAACCCAGCTCTAAAACATAGGAATTTTTAAAATGTCAAACTATGGGAAGATGACTGTTTCAGCAAAATATAAACAGTTTTTTGTTAGATCTGTTATGCCTATTGCCATCATTTGCTTGTTTTTGTTCCTTCAGAATCTTTATGACTCTAGATACACAATATACATATGGTTCACATAAAATAGTATATAATAATAATAATTTGCATTTCTATAGCACTTACCATCATAAGATCTCAACATACTTTAAAATAGTAAAGAATCAAGCATCACACTACCCCTGTAAAATACCTACAATGTGAGATAAACAAATATTAATATGCCATTTTACAAATGGAAAAATTAACTGAAGCCAATTAATAACTTGCCCAAGGTAGGGTTGCCAACCCTCCAGGATTGGCCTGGAGTCTCCAGGAATTAAAGGTTATGTAATGTGATGAAATTTCCAGGAATATATCCAACCAAAATTGGCAACCCTAGCCCAAGGTCACACAGGAAGTCCATGGCAGAGCTTAGAATAGGAGCCAAATCACCTGTTCTTCACTTCTAGCCTTAACCTCAAGACCATCCTTCCTCTTTTATTCTATTATTCCACCATTAGGAAGCCAAATCAGGTTTCATTATCAAAATAAGATATGAAGGCATTTGCAATTAAGGAAAAAAGTATGCCAGACACTGAGGCACTATGATGGTGGAGGAGAAGGTATTAATTGTATGGCAATGTGGCAATACCCATTCACTGAGATTGGACACCCTGTGTAAGACTGATTACCTACTTTGAGGAAGTAAGAAGTCCTTGGTAACAGCCTAAGCAGCCTCTCTTTTCTTCATATCATTAATCCTACTTTCTAACTACAAGAAATAGTTCTAATTTAATTTTCTGTTTTAGAGGAGTAAACAATTTCCATTTCCTATAAAATCTCCCCTAGATTATATAAATACAACACAAGGATCTTCAATCTTTTAACAACTGTCGAAAAAGACGTTAGTTGTTGGACCCAGGGGTATTGCTGATTTTTTTTTTTTTAAATCAGCCCTGGATTGATGTCACCACAGGAGAATCCAGCACTGTTGAGGGATTGCACTGAATATAAATGGTTTTATTTAAACTGTAATTCAAATCTGTTGGTAAGGCTGAGCCTTAAGGAATGTTAGTGTGGCTGAAACATCAGTTCTGCTGATAAATGGAATAGTTTGTCTAAGGAAGTAAATAAATAAAATCCTTTAAGAAGTAATACTCTGAATTTTGCAAGGTTTTCTTAATTTTTCTTCACTGTCCTGAGGTAGTAGTGCAGTAAATATTAAATAGTACCTGGAAACTTAAAAAAAAAAAAAAAAAAAAAAAACACTGAAAACTTTGGTCAACCTCTTAGACCAAACCTCTTAGAGGCAGGGGAGGCAGGTTTAAATAATTTTTGGTGGTGCCCAGAACAGGTCCAAGTCCCAACCCCACACACACACACACACACACCTGTCTTGTAAGCCAATATACAGTAACTCCTCACTTAAAGTCATCCTGGTTAACATTGTTTTGTTGTTACATTGCTAATCAATTAGAACAGTGACTCTCAAACTTCTTTTTTCTGCGGACCACTTGAAAATTACTAAGGGTATTGGAAAACCACTTAATGATCTTTCCAAATGTTGTATGTACCGTTAGCTAACTATTGTAAAGCGCTTTGGATAAAAGTGCTATATAAAAAAACCCTAAATAATTAACTTTTTTTGTTCTACACAGAAAAGCACACAACTCATATTTTAATATCAGTAGTCTTAACCTTTCTAATGCGATGAATATGCCCTCTCTCCCCTGCCGCAGCAGTCCCCAAGCTGGGACTGGGAAGAAGGGGGGTTCTCTCCCTCTCTCCCCTACCGCAGCAGCCCCTGAGCTCTGGCTGGAAAGGAGTGGGGTCTCTCCCCTACCGCAGCAGCCACAGAGCTGAAACTGGGAAGGAAGGAGGTCTCTCCCCAGCAGCTGCAGCCCTGAGCCTCTTTCTCTGGCAGCCGTAGCCCTGCACGTCCCAAATTCCCCCCACCCCCTCTTCTCACACCACTGCCCCCTCCTACCTACTCCCTATTCCCCCCAAGGCCACCACCTCACCTTACATATGCATCTTCTCCAGGGTCCAGGCACCTAATTAGAAGCCACCCAGGAGTGCACCTTAGAGGGAACTATCCATGGACCACCTGAATGGAGCTCGCAGACCACTAGTGGTCCGTGGACCACAGTCTGAGAACCTCTGAATTAGAGAACGTGATTGTTTAAAGTTGCCCAATGCTCCCTTATAGTGTTGTTTGGCAGCTGCCTGCTTTGTTCCCTGCTTGCAGAAAGAGCAGCCCATTGGAGCTATCTGGTGGGGGCTTGGAATCAGGGTAGGCCGACAGCCCACCTATCAGCTCCCCGCTCCCCTAAGTTCTCTGTGTAGCTGCCGCCCAGTTGCTGGACAGTTCAGGTATCCCTTCCACCCACTGCTGTGTGCTGTTCCTGCCCTCTGCCTTGAAGCTGCTCCAGGAGCCTCCTGCTTGCTGTGCAGGTAGGGTGACCAGATGTCCCAATTTTATAGGGACAGTCCTGATTTTTGGGTCTTTTTCATATATAGGCTCCTATTACCCTCCACCCCCATCCTGATTTTTCACACTTGCTGTCTGGTCACCCTATGTGCAAGGTGGAAGCGGAAGAGGGATGTTGTTGTCAGGGTGTCTCCCTCCCCCATTCCTGCCCCCCCATCTCCACAGAGCGGGGGGGACACGACAGGGTTCAGATGGATGGAGCTTGCTGGCAGCAGCTGCTGTCTCAAAGTCTCTCTCACACAAACGGGGGGTGTGTCTCTGTCTCTCTCTCTGCCATGCTGTCTTCCTCTCTCCCCACTCCATTCCTGCTGCCTTATAGAGTGTGAGGCTGCATTAACAACACTTGAGGGCTCAGCCGAGTGCTGGTTCATCATTTAGCAGTAAGGCATTTCCTGGGAAATATCCCACCCTCTGACTCCACCACCTCAACAAAGCTTCAAAATTATCATATACTGTGTACAGTATTAAATGGTTTGTTTAAAACTTATACTGTGTATATATATAAAATATAGTCTTTTGTCTGGCAAAAAAAAAAATTCCCTGGAACCTAACCCCCCATTTACATTAATTCTTATGGGGAAATTGGATTCACTTAACATCGTTTCACTTAAAGTAGCATTTTTCAGGAACATAACTACAATGTTAAGTGAGGAGTTACTGTATATTTTTTAAAATAATGTAAAAATGTGAGGGCTCTGGGGTGAGGGGGTTAGGGTGCCAGAGGAGGCTCAGAGCTAGGGCAGAGGATTGGGGTACAGGGGGTGTTGGCACTGGGGTGGGGCTGGGGATGAGGGGTTTGGGAGGGGCACAGGGCTGTGGCAGAGGGTTGAGGTGCAGGCAGTGCGGGCTCTGGGGATGAGGAGTTTGGGGTGAAGACAGGCTGCCCCAGGGCTAGGGCCAGAGAGGAGAATTCTCCCTCCCTGCAGGCAGCAGTGAGCTCCGGGGGAGGGCCCCTCCCACTTCCTCCCTGCACCACACTCACCTCACACCACTGTCACTGCACGTGCTCCTAGGGCCCCTCTCAGGTCCAGGAAGTCCCCTCGTCTCCCCTGCAGTGGGTGTGGGAGGGGCTGCCATCTTATGTGTGCCTCCTCCCCTGCTGCTGCCCCTCACTGTAGCCTCACTGGGGGTGGGGGATGGGGCTGCCCCTTATCCAGCGTGGGTCAGGAGCAGCGACTGCAGGCGGGGGGGGTTGCTGTGCTGGTGGAGGGTCCCATTGGAAAATGAAAGGGTCTCAGGGGGAAGGGCAGGCTCAGGGTCAGCCTGCCCTGGCAGTAGTGGATGGGGGGGGCGCTAGGACCCTGCAGCGGCAGTTGATGCAGGGAGGCAGCATGGAGCTGCAGGGGAGAGACAGGGAGGCTCTGCTCCTGGGAGCCGAGAAGGCAAGTGGGGGCAGCAAGTAGGGGCCGGCGGACACTCGGGGGAGGCGCATAAGGGTGTCAGGATGGGCGGCCCAGAACATTGGTGGAGCTGGGCTCCTGGGCCCTGAATATTGCTGGAGCCCAGGCACCATGAGCCCATATAACTGGCCACCTTTGCTTAGAGGTTTACACTTCTTTCTAGTCACAAGTCCCAGGTAAATAATACTGAGGAGGTCAAATGCACTACAACAGACCAGTATCAGACTCCCATTCTGGTGTACCTGAAATAGAACAAACTCTACTAAGACAACACTCTGATGCCTCTGTTTCAGGATACCATGTGAGATCTGGACATCTGGAAGCATCAGCTGCCAGTATCAAATTAATACCTTCACTTGGCAGTGGCAATTAAATGAAAGCTTTCTAATGGACTGCCAACATTTTAAAAACTCAAGGCCAAGAGAGCAGCAAAGAAATCTGCAGCCTCACAGTTTGCTTTGACATTGTGTTGCCAGTGGCATTTTATGGCCATATCCTCAGCAGTATAAATCAATATAGCTCCACTAGTTTACACTGATTTAAGCCATCTGAGGATCAGATCCTTAAAGTTCAAGTTGGATGAGAGAAGCATGTATCATTCATGATATAGATGATTGATGTCAAGGAGTTTAGGGGAATTCTGCATTACTTACTATTAGGAAAAGAGACCCAAAAAGTAATGATTTCCTGTCTCCTGTTATGTTTAGCATAGCAACCTGACTGGAAACAGCCTTTTTTCAAAAGACTGTTTAATAGAAATCTATGATATCTTAGCATACAAGGGAATTTAAGCTCCATTATTGTCAACTACATTAAAATGTTTCTTTAAACCATTTTTAAAAGTGTTTAATTCTAGGAATGGTAAGAATCCATTTCAAAACAATTCAAACCTCCTAGTTTCAAGATCTCCTGATGGTATGAACCTTTTCAAGGTTTCAAATTCCATTTACGCACTGTATCTTTAAATGACTTTAATATCAGAAAGTAGAAAGAATGGAGGGGAAAAAAAGGTAAAAAAACATTATGGCATTAGGCTAACACAGTCCAGCAATGGTTAAACAGCAAGAAGTATATCTAAGCAATGACGGCATTCGGGATCTAAATGTCCAATCCTTATTTACATCAGTGAGCCTTTACTCATGTAACACTGGCTTCTATAGGACTAGTCATGTAAGAAAACACTAACGTAAGTGTTGGACATTCAGATCTACATTTAGTAGCAGCAACATTTTTTTAGTATCAAGAATATGCCTCAAAAAGGAGACAGCAGCCAGGAGATGAAAAAGTGAACCATGGAAAAAAGAGAAAGTAGTAAAATTTGGAAGAGAGAGGACAGAAAGAAGAGATAGGGAGGATCTGGAAACAGACAGGGAGAGTAAATAGTTGATTATTTAAAAAAAAAAAAAAAGAAAGAGCGAGAGGCACAAATGTAAAATTCTTCTACAAATGTAAAACTCTTCTGGACCCTATTGAATCAACTGGAGTTTTGTCACTGACTTCAATGGGGCCAAGATTTCACCCTAAAAAGAAACTATGGTCAAAATGCACCATCCTGGGAGCTCCACTAAGCCAAGGAGGTGTTGAGTTTTAGAACGATTAAAAATGTAACTACCTAACTTAAAATGCAGTTGGCACCTCCTCCCACAAAGAACATTTACCACCAGTTACCACATAGCGGTATCTGAGATACCACCATTTTTGCCTATGATAGAGGGAGGACTGAGGAGCATCAGATACCTAACTGTGATCAGTTGGTACATGTTGATTTTATGGATTTTAAAAAAATCATGTACTACCTTAGAGGGCAGTTTGGAAAAGTGTTTTCACTGCAACTTAAATTGCATTTCCCATTAAAACATATATGAAGCATTTCTAAACAAGGTCTGTGCTGTGTAACAGCTAAAACTTTCTGAACAGAAATTAAATTAAATATTAAATATTGGAATCTTATTTATTCCTGTGTAATGGCACTGGTGTCCATGGAGTTACTTCTGATTTTCAATGGTGTAACTGTGAGAAAAAATAAGGCCCAGTATTAATCCTTTCTCATTAGCAAATAAAGTAAGGGCTTTTAGGTTGAGATTCTGTATGGCATCATTAAGAGGCACAGCACAGAACTTGCAGCTCAGGGAAATAGGCGAGTATGGTAGCTTTAAACCACCATTGCCCTCTGAATCTCTTGGGCTGTTCTAAGGTCTGGAGAGACCTCTGGTGCAATTTAGACAGCCTGGTTCCAGTCTCTTACAGAAGACTGCCTGGACTGACCTGTGGGCTGCATCACTGCCTGGAATCTCCTCAGTACTGTGCTGCTGCCACTATACCCCCTACACTAGGACATATGAGGGCGGTGTCAGGAGGCAGACTTACAGCTGTGTTCTGCCATGCCTATGCCAAAAGGAACCTTCCTGGCCAGATATCGGGCTTTCAGAGACCCTTTCGGGGAGGGAGGGTTGGGGAGGGGAATCAAGGGGACTTCAACACCTACCCTTAAAGACCTGAGATGGAAGGAGAAGGTTGTTTAAAAGTTGTAAATCAGCTTTCAGTTTAACTGCCTTGAAGTTGCAGGAAAGATACTGTATTGCAAATAGATTAAAACTAATAAAATGAAAAATGAAGGGTAGAGAAACATGAATAGTAACAATTTCATCAGCCACACAGCTTAGTAGTACCAAGGGGGAAAATGAAATCAGCTAGTGTTTGAGCAGTGTTTTCTTGATAACATTAGCTCTATCGCTTATACAGCCTCCAAGGAGCTAGTTCTTGTTTTCCTTGCTTGTGTAATTCATTTATTAGTTAAAATGTACAGCTGTCAACATAGTGTAGGTTCACTGCTATAAATCTAACACATTCTTTATGTTTCAAGGGCATGCAGTTAAAAAAACCTAACAGTAAAATTTCTTCATCGGTTGCTAATAGATTTCTATTTCAGAGATATCATGGGGGGAAAAATTCCACTAGAAGAATATTCTTGTCAGTTCTTCAGAATTTTGTTCTACATACTTTCTTTACCAGAAATATAATCATGCTCTCTGTTAATAGCCTTAGTCAATATGCCATAGCAGAAACTTCTCTCAGTCTTCAGACATGTTTGGTGAATTTAATCTCATTCCTTGCAGAAATATTCCAGGGATAGGTCACACATTTGTGTGGTGTTAGGTTGGTTTGTATGTATATTCTGGCAATTTGCTGTATTTTCATTTATTTTTAAAAATTGTGATGTGCATTAGCTTATGTAATAGCCTCCATCTTGGCTGACACATCAGTGATTGACCTGGGAACCTCCAGACCTAAAAACATGAACTGCTGCAGCTTGAGCTAAAGAGCCAATGCTTGTGGGAGGCTGTAACCAGGAGCAGCGCCAGGGTTTTTGGCGCCCTAGGCGGGGGTCCTCCCGCGCTCCCGGTCGTCGTCGGCAATTCTGCGGCGGGGGGGGTCCTTCTGCGCTCCCGGTCTTCGGGGCACTTCGGCAGCAGGTCCTGGAGCGAGTGAAGGACCCGCCGCAGAATTGCCACCAAAGACCCGGAGCATGGAAGGACCCCCCGCCACCGAATTGCCACCGAGGCCAGCAAAATGCCGCCCCCCCAAATCCTGGTGTCCTAGGCGACCGCCTAGGTCACCTAAATGGAAGCACCGGCCCTGGCTGTAACAACTCATACGCCCTGCAGATCAGTGTGAAGAGGGACTTGTAAGACCAGAGTGTTACTCTTGATCAGATATAGGCAGGTGTGACATTGCTACCCATCTTGAAGGACAAAATATATTAATGATTATTGTTATTTAATGCCATTTACATTTGAGTAGCACTCAAAGAACCCAAACAGAACCAAAGTCCCATTGTGCTAGACACTGTGCAAACACGCAAAATGCTATGGTCCCTGTCCCAAGGAGCTTATGAGCTAATTTAAGACAAAATGCATCAAGAGTGTTACAAAAAATAAGAGAGAAAGAGAGGGAGGATGAAAGGAGCAGTAATGAGAGCTCTGGAAGATTGAGGGTTTTCCTTATAAGTTAATAAACAAAAATCAGCAATCCTCAAAAATAGGATGGAGTTTTAGCTACATTTATCTCTTGGAGATAAAAGGGCACTTCATGATTTTAAGCAAGCAGATAACAAGTCTCATAACTGCATGAAAGCTCTTGACTTAGCATAAGGGCTCAGATGTTTCCAGGTGTACAAGGGAGGGGAAGAGGTTCTCAGATGCTTTCCCAGCCACCACATCTGCTTGTGCCATCTGAAGCCAGTTCTCTGACTGGAGTACACAGTAACTGCTTCCTACTAGTACCACCATAAACATTCATTTAAAAGAGGTGGGGAAGATGGTCAGGTACAGAGGGGAGCTCACCAGGGCCGGCTACAGGCACCAGCCTGGCAAGCAGGTGCTTGGGGCGGCAGCTCCGGAGACGGGCAGCACGATCCAGATATTCGGCGGCAATTTGGCAGACGGTCCCTCACTCCCGCTCAGAGCGAAGGACCTCCTGCCGAATTGCCGCCACAGATCACGATCGCGGCTTTTTTTTGGCTGCTTGGAGCCGCCAAAACCCTGGAGCCTGCCCTGGAGCTCACACTCCCTTTGAAAGGATGATGGTGTTTCCAAGCCAGCTTGAACTGCAGGGAACCCATGGGAGGTATTTTGTCTGAGTCAGCTACAATTCCTTCTGGAAGTTTCTGCTTTAGCATTGCCCTGCCAAACCCTTTCAAGTATAGACTGCCGCTTAAAGTTTCAATCTGGCTCTAAATATGTTCTTTTTGATGTCCAGAGAAACTTGGTCCACCTTGTGGCACAACGTGGCCCTTTGCTCCTGTCTTCCTGCAAAAATGGTTCCGACATGTCCAGTTTGTAACCACTGCTGTGCACTTTATTTGTGTTACGTCAACCACCACCCTCTTAAAGTCCCATGCAGCCATTCTATTTACAGTGCCATACAGTCATCATCTTCCCCCTTTTTGCCAGAGAGAAAAGAGGGAAGAGATCTCTCAATGCAAAAATCTCCCCTTACTCCAGCCCTTTCTCGTTCTTCTCCCTTCCTTTCTAATGGAAGGCAGTTTCTCCCCCTCACTTTCCCTCCATTACTGGAGGTTTTATTAAGACAGTGCCTCTCCTCTCCCTCTTTAATTCTCTCTTCAAAATTCTTTTAAACTTTCCCATAAAGTACTTCTTGGCTACCAGGCTCATGCCAATATTTAGCATTAAATGGAGTTTACCACCCACTTTGCTGCAGTAGATGCTGCAATCTCTATTATGCTGCTCATGCCATCTTTTGCAGAAAGTCTGACAAAGTGCTATGTAAAATGGCAAAGCAAAGGGTCTGTAGCTAGAGAGAGATTCAAATTGTATCTACTAATAAAAAGTATCAAGGGGGTAGCTGTGTTAGTCTGTATCCACAAAAACAACAAGGAGTCTGGTGGCACCTTAAAGACTAACAGATTTATTTGGGCATAAGCTTTCATGGGTAAAAAAACTCACTTCTTCAGATGCATGGAGCCTGTGCATCTGAAGAAGTGGTTTTTTTACCCACGAAAGCTTATGCCCGAATAAATCTGTTAGTCTTTAAGGTGCCACTAGACTCCTAGTTGTTTTTACTAATAAAAAGACATCAACAGTTTCCATGGGAGGTTGATTATATCCCAAAATCCTAATGTAGGCTACTTGTCTGATCATTTGTGCATCATTTGATTTGACCACTATATGCCAACACCACTGTGCTCTTCCAAAATACAGCTGTTTCACAGCAGTGATTGTATCCTGAGCAATGAGGAGAAACCAAAAGTACTGTGCATATACCGAGTTCTTTTCTACAGGTTTAAAAAAAAAAAAAAAAAAAAGACACCCAGACACTGGTCACCTGGCTGTTTAACGGAAAAATCCTATCCCATAGTAAAATCCCACCCATCCCACTTCCTCGTGCACTTTGATCTGTCCATATTTCCACAAGAGAATGGACACAGGGAATAGAAGGGAAGAATATAAAAGTGAAGAATAGTAGGAAAGGAGAGGACAGAAGAGGAAGCAGGAAGAGAGGTCAAGTAAGGAAGGAAAAAAGGGAGAGCAAGAATTAGAAATGAGGACTAGAGAGGAAGGAGGAGTAGACAGAAGCAGCCATTTGAGGATGATAGTCTCTACTGACAACTTTTCACTCATGCCATTTGAGGATGATAGTCTCTACTGACAACTTTTCACTCATGCCAGATGCAGCAAACGTTCTGGCCCGGGGGGAGTTGCCACCAAAACCTTTTCAATCTCTGGGAGGAGTCCCTTCCAACTTCATTCAGTTTGCCAGTTAAATTAGCTGCTGCTCTAAGGGCCACAATTAAATGAATCTGTCCATTTTTCTTTCTAAATAACCTTGTATTCCTGGGCTCGATCCTGCTTCCACTGAAGTAAATGACAAAACTTCTATTAATCTCAGTGTAGCCGGATCAGGCCCTGCATCTCATATTACATGCGGAATAGTAGCTGGAAGGGAACCAGCGTGTGAGTTCAACAGCAATCACTGGTAGTATTGGTCAGAGATGCTTGCGAAAGAGCTTGTTAGTCACAACTTAAGACAAGGATCACTTTGCCTATCTACTCGCAATTTTCCTCCGAAAGGGAAGAATTTATTTTTCTCTTTCACCAGAATTGAGATGCCACCTCTCCTATATATTATGAATCTGGTGGCAGTGCCAGACCATTGCAGTAAAAAAAAAAGTAATTGGGTTACACAGCACAATATGAAATTATAAATTATACGCAGTACCAAAAGAAAGCGTAAAATACCAGGATTAGTATTCAGTGACTATTTCATATGGAAAAAACACATAAATGATCTTGAAAACTAGTGAGAGGTTCCATTGCTTTCACTACAGCAGACAAGTTACTACAACAGACTGCAGAGTAAACAAAACAGCATTTACATTCATTTGAACAAACACTGGGTGGGTGATAATTTCCATGGTAGTTGGATCTAGTGTTAACTGAATGAACTGAACAAATCTAATTTAGTTTTCTGGTTAAGTACTCAAGAGACATTTTTTCCTACATATAAATATTTGCATTCAGTTTAGCCTAGAAAATACTTTACAAGGACAGCAAAAAATTACTTTCAGATAAGTCTGGCTGCTCAATTATGCAGTGTTTTAATAGGCTTTAGTAGAGTCTTGTGGTCACCTGGATCAAAGATCTGTGGTAGGGTGGATCAAATCTCAGAATTCTAAATGGGAAATAGCCAGTCCAGAAACCAGACTGGACTAACAATGGCCGTTTTACTACCATTTTATTTGGCATCACCTTTCTGACAGTACTGGTGTCATGTGTGCTAATGCTTGTACTAGTACACCTCTACCCCGATATAACATGACCCGATAGAACACGAATTCAGATATAACGTGTAAAGCAGCGGGGAGCGCCCCCTTTAAAGCACCACCTAAGCCCCGCTGCTTTACTGCATTATATCCGAATTCGTGTGGAGCCCCGGGACCTTTAAATTCCCGCCCGAGCCTGGCTGCCGGAGCCCCGGCGGTGATTTAAAGAGCCCGGGGCTCCCCGCAGCAGCTGGCACACTGGGCCCTTTAAATCACCACCGGGCCAGTATGTCGTACCAGACCATACCCGATATAATGTGGTCTCACCTATAAGGCCGTGAGATTTTTTGGCTCCCAAGGACCACGTTATATCGGGGGAGAGGTGTATCCCTCTGATGTTACTCTCTGCTATATTGTTGTGCTTCCTTGTTTCTGTTTACATTGACACTCATCGAATATTATGGTTATTGGTTGCTTATTAGTGAAACATACACACACTCTTTGGTTTTGGGGAGAAGAAGAGAAAAGAAGGAACAAGTAGAAGGAAGGACAGAGGAGAGAAAGAGGAAGAAAAGATGGGTGGGAATAAAGGACAAAAAATAATTCGTAGTTTATTAGTCCTATTTTTAAAATCTTGCTAGCACATTTGAAGTTGTTCTTTTCAGTTCCCTTATAAAAGGTGTGTTCAGGGGCATTTTCAGTAGTTGCCTTTAATTTCTTTTGCTTAACTTTTCATGGAATTTTCAATCAAATTTTCAGCTTCTGTGGGACTGGAAATTTGTGTGATCAAAGAAGCCTCCAGGTTCCTTTATCCAAAAATACTCCAGTCCCTTCATGCTGACTTCTGACACTGTCAATTAATTTCACAGTAACACAGAGACAGAGTAACAGAGACAGAGAAACTCCGAAGTAGATAGATTAGATAAAGTGTAGACCTATGACATGAAGATGAGATTTATTCACAAAAGGGATGGAGAGGGGAAGGGAAGGGACCCCGTCCCCTAATCCCGACAGTAGTTTTCTAATCTGAATATATTTTTGAGGGATGTACTTGGCCATGTTAAAACCATTTGGCCTTTCAGAAGAAAGGCACACAAACTTGTCAGGAATTTTCTTACAAGGACAAAGAAGAAAAAGCTTGATTTGAAATTTAAAGTCATAGAGGATTTTTTATCACCTCTATTTTATCTCTCTCACACACACAAATCCCCTGGGGTTCTGATGACCTTGTATGCAAAGCAGGGAAGCTCTCAAGGTTTCTACAGATGCAGTAGCAGCACATTAACCTTACTCATATTTTATCTGATTTGATTTTAACAAGCAAGCACATGACTGTTCATTTTGGTGGTTGATGCCAAAAAAGCAGCTGATTTTCAGGGAAGCCTCACTTGGAAAACCTTTTCTTATTTTTATTTTTTGTAATGTTAAAAATGGTGAATCTCAATTCTAGTACTATCAATATTCCAGAGTTAGTTTAATTTACAGTATTTTTAAAACACAAATAGAATCATTATTCCATGAAAAAGTAAGTATTCTTTCAATTGTTAACTTTGTGAAATAAAATGTCCAATGTCTTCTGGGCATAAATTTGTGATGGAGTATTTATTCATTAAGGCCAGTTTCTGCCACCATTACTTGTGCAGAGCAGTACCTTACTCTGTGAGTAGTTTTACTAATTTCACTGGAACTACTTGCTCAGTAAAGCCTCATTCCTGCAAATGACTCCAGATGGCAGGCCCCTGAGACCACAAAGAGCCTTGCTGAAGTCACAAGCTGCAGGGTTAGGGCCTTAGATACTATTCTTTGTGAGAAAGAGAGACACACTATGTCCCTGAGTCTGTGTCACAGGCTAGTCATATCATTCCTTTTTCTGAGAGTCATGAATTTTCAGGAAATATATATATATATATATATATATATATATATATATATATATACACACACACACAATTTCCCTGTCTCTGGAACTCCCCACACGCCCTCCCCCTTCTCCACCTACCAGACTGGGAGGGAGGGTGCTCAGGGCTTCTGCCCAGTGGGGTAGGGGTCTAGCCCTGTGGGAGGCACTTGCTGGGGCTCTTCCCTGCTCTGGCTGAAGCCCCAAGTGTCAACAGGCGCCTCCCGTGGGACTGAAACTCCTAGCCCCAACAACATGCCTCAGGGCGGTGCGCCTGGCTCTTGAATGTCTGAAGATGATCATATGCAGCTCGGAGGATCAGTATGTTTGGCTCCCTGATATATATCAACATGTTCCCTTCCCAGTTTACTCCTTAGCTCACCTATCATGTGTCATGCTCTGCTAATTTCCATGTATTGCACCATTGCATTCGTTTCTGCACAATTTACTTTCCGGATGCTTAGAATCACAGACTATTAGGTTTGGAAGAGACCTCAGAAGGTCATCTAGTCCAACCCCCTGCTCAAAGCAGGACCAACACCAACTAAATCATCCCAGCCAGGGCTTTGTCAAGCCAGGCCTTAAAAACCACTAAGGATGGAGATTCCACCACCTCCCTAGGTAACCCATTCCAGTGCTTTGCCACCCTCCTAGAGAAATAGTGTTTCCTAATATCCAACCTGGACCTCCCCCACAGCAACTTGAGACCATCGCTCCTTGTTCTGTCATCTGCCACCACTGAGAACAGCTGAGTTCCATCCTCTTTGGAACCCCCTTCAGGTAGTTGACGGCTGCTATCAAATCGCCCCTCACTCTTCTCTTCTGCAGACTAAACAAGCCCAGTTTCCTCAGCCTCTCCTCGTAAGTCATGTGCCTCAGCCCCCTGATCATTTTCGTTGCCCTCCACTGGACTCTCTCTAATTTGTCCACATCCCTTCTGTAGTGGGGGTCCCAAAACTGGACGCAATATTCCAGATGTGGCCTCACCAGTGCCGAATAGAGGGGAATAATCACTTCCCTTGATCTGCTGCCAATGCTCCTACTAATGCAGCCCAATAGGCTGTTCTTGGCAACAAGGGCACACTGCTGACTTATATCCAGCTTCTCATCCACTGTAATCCCCAGGTCACTTTCTGCAGAACTGCTGCTTAGCCAGTCGGTCCTCAGCCTGTAGCGGTGCATGGGATTCTTCCATCCTAAGTGCAGGACTCGCACTTGTTCTTGTTGAACCTCATCAGATTTCTTTTGGCCCAATCCTCTAATTTATCTAGGTCACTCTGGACCCAACCCTACCCTCCAGCATATCTACCTCTCCTCCCAGTTTAGTGTCATCTGCGAACTTGCTGAGGGTGCAATCCAGCTCATCATCAGATTAATAAAGATGCTGAACAAAACCAGCCTCAGGACCGACCCCTGGGGCACTCCGCTTGATACCAGTGCTTGTTTTCTTGATACAGTGCTTGTTTTCTGTTTATATTATTTCACAATTTCCTTCTGCCCTATTGCTTACTTTTAGTTTCCCTTGTTTTCCTTTCAGCAGCCTCCATTTTGCCTCTCGTTTTATTTCTATGTATTTTTCTACCAGTTTTCTTTCTGAGATTCCTATCTCCCTCATCGTCAGTGAGTATTGTGCTAGTGACATCCTTCTCTTCTCCCCCTTAAACTCACATTACCTCTCTCCCTTTCCCTCACATTACCTTCTGCCCTCCATTCTGCTTCTACTTGTGCTGACTGCCCTCCCTCAGAGCTCCCATTTGCCTTCAGTTTCTGTCCTAGCCTATTAACTTACACTGATTCACAGCTTGGCTGCCTTGAGCTCTGCACCTGCTACTATACCTGAATAGTATAAACTCCCATGGACCCTCTGACAGAGCTTTAGAAGTATCAGTATAATATGCAGTACAGTGTTGATTCTTTGGGGCCAAATATTCGACTGTTGGTATTTCAGTTTTACCTACAAGTTGTGGGCATGCAACCAATGCCCTAAAATATATGCGTGCCCCAAACCTATATTTGCATATCCAAACATTTGTTTACACAAAACAGGCCCATTCAGACCTATATGCATTTTTAATTGGCTGTTTTGCATGTGTGTATAAGCTCTGGACATGGTTTATTAATATTTATTTATTTAGACAGTGCCAAGAGAGTGCAAGCTGCTTCACTAAACACTTAAAAGACAAGGTTCTTGCCCCAAAGAGTTTCAAGCCTAAACACATGCAAGCATGATTATTGGGGCAATAGTTCAAATGAAAGAAGGAATTGAGGCAATGTAAGAAGGCTCTGGAAAAAAAAAGTAGAATTTAAAGATCCATTTGATGAATGGCATGGGGGGGGTATAGGTTTTAGAGGCAATGAGCCAGGAAAGAGATTCAAGAGAGGGGATGATAATCTCAGCTGCAGGATTTTGGACACACTGTAAGGGACCAGCTGAGGTACAGGAAGGAAGGTCAGGAAGTGGGAGAGGATGGGATCAAGGGGGCACATGGAAGGGTAAGATGAGGAGAACATGCGGTGAAGTTGTAAAGATCCTATATCTAATTATTACCCAGCATGTACTAAGCAATGTCTGTTTTCACCTTACCTTTGTGAATCTTTGTGAAAAATCCTGACTCCATTGAATTCAATGGTAAATCTCCTATTAACTTCAATGTGTTCAGGATTTCACCCTTTCTTTTTAGATCTTTCCTAGGATGAAATTGAATAAGCCCCACAGTAATAGTTAAGTCCCCAACCCAGGATCTAAGTAATGCAAGACACCCTGTGAGAGCCCTTGAGATATATATATATGACACACATGTATATGAATGGAAGTCAGTATCAGTGCTCAATAAATTGGCCACATTTGGCCCATACTTATGCCTGTTCAACTCCACTGAAGGTTTATCTGAAGACCAAATTTGGTCCTATAACTTTAAAACATAGTATTGTAAGCCATCATCAATCATTAGAAACAATGCCTGAGTTATTTTTTCAATATTGGTACTAACTATATAATTATCAATGCAGATGGGGTTTAATTGCTTTAACAAAAATATAGCTGTGTTGTTGTGGGGCTGTCATTTGCTGCTCATTAATGATTTTTTTTAACAATTTCACAAAAACATCAGATTAAAAATAAATAATTCACTAATGGGCATGAAGGGATATTAATGAAGGAAACTGTTTTAAAATCTGCCCAGCACTTTTGCATTGTGATTGGTGTTAAATATGTATTATTGCCACTATGTTAGTGAAAAACCACTTTACAAGTAGTGCCAGGTTGGTTGAAAAAAGTAAAAGCACATTTGAAAAAAAATAAAAAATAAAAATCCATCTTTGGTGCTGTTAAGAATTGATTACATTTTATAACAGCAATTCTTTCCCCAAATAATTTCCTCTACTATTGTCCAGTTTGTTAAAAGGTTGACTGAGCTGCAGGTATGAATCAATTTTCTGTAGATTGTCAATAATGAGCTATTTAAAAAACGTATACCTATTGCTTCCTCCCTGCCCCCTATTGTTAAATATTGATTCCTTTCACAAATTGCACACTTAATTAGCGATGAGTCAGGGCTTTATTTTATTATCCAAACTTTACTTCTCCTTCTGCTACAGAATACTAGTAGGCTTCAGCAAGATTTTCCAGGGGATTCTGAATTTGCTCTATATTACAAAGTGCAGTTCACAAAGCAATCAAGGAAATATATTGAACTACTAGAAAACTAGATTCCGGGGCCTGAATAGCACAGGGAATTTGTAGTAGGATACACAGTCTTTTACCAGTTAGTCAGTAGTACAAAATACAGTCTTTGATTCATGAATCAGACAGACTTTGGGTCCTGCTGTATTTTCAGGACATAAATAGGCTGAAATTTAGCCTAAATTTGAATGCAATATTTCATTTAATTTTGCTCATTTGAACTCTAGTATTTCTAAAAAAGACTAAAGAAAAATAACTTTCTCTAATGTGTTTTCTTATGTTCTAGTGGATACATAAGCAGTTATACTATTTTTTAAATCACACGATATGTATTTAAACTTCAGATATCTATTTTTAAAAGTGGATTTTGACCCAATGGACCATGATGTCCATTATGGGGATTTTAGACAGCGCTATTAAAATAATCATATAGATAGGAATATTAATTCAGTCCATGGAACAAAGACAAGAGAGAGGTACAGAGAACAATACTTTAGAGTTATAGGACCACAAAAGACAACATTAAAGAAAATATCAAGACATTCCTTACGTACATCACAGGTACATAGGAACCTCAAGCACATCATAAAGGGAAAGCCTGCAGCAGAGTCAGTGGATTTACTAGACCATAAGGATTAAAAAATAATAGGTTGGCGTTGGCTGGGAGGGAATGCAAAGAGATTAAGGGTGTAAAAAGAAAATACATTATTTATTTGCATTGATTTTCATCAGAGAGAACAGGGGAAATAACTACTCAGGGGTTACTCTTCACACATAATAAAAATGAAGCAATGCTGGACATAGAGGTCTAAAAAAAAAAGGGGGGGGGGGATAGTGGAACTTGAGAAATTATATTAATAGATTTCCCAGAGCAGATTCCTTTTGTGCCAGATTTCTGAAGGAATTGCTGAACAAATTAGCGCAAACCCAGACTGCCTGGGCCTTCTATGGCTGTGCACTGAGGTACAAAGGACTTGAGGAGCTTCCCCCATTCCTCAAAGTCCACGTAAGAACCAGACAGATTTTTATTCCCTGCAGAGGGCACAGGGAGCAGATGGGGATTGGCCCACAGGGCACATGGAGAACATGCTCTATCTCATAAAAGAGAGTAATAGCTGGCACATTGCCATTACATACCCATAGCTCTACGAGCCATTCAGCTCTGCACTGCTCTAAATGCAGGGCCAAGAAAATAGTTAAGCATTAAAACAGCAACTATACCAAATGGCTGTTCACAGCTTTAAGAAAGGTACAAAGGGTGACCCTAGAAATTATGGACCAATAAGTGTTATGTCAATATATTAAAAAAAAAAACTGTTGTGAAAATCATTAAAAATAAAGCACCTGACTACAGCCATTAGGTATAGCTGACAAAGCACTTAAGTGCACGTTTAACTTTAAGTCTCATTATTTCAATGGGACTAGTTACATACTTAGAGTTAAATATGTGCTTAAGTGCTTTGCTGGATAATGGCCAAATATATTAGGAAGAAACCAGCACCTCTTCTGTAAGAGTAAACCATGACTCTGTACCCCAATAGAACTCTTTGTAAAAGGTAACAAAATAGGGATAACGTAGCACTGACTGATAAAATATTAAGATTTCAAAGGCTTTTAAAAAGTCTGTCACAAAACACAATGAAGGAAACTTGATAAATGTAGTGTGGGAGGCAAAGTCTTTTATTGGATTAAAAACTAGACATGATAAAGGGTTCAAAAGAAGGATTAAATGACTCGTATTCAGCAGAGAAAGAGACTAACAGTACAGCTTGGTGAGCATTAGAAAAGTTTTTTCCATAAAGATATATTTGAATTCTGAAATTAGTTCATTTCAGCATTGTTGGTGCCCCTCCTGTGTTCACTTTCTGTGACCATTCATGGGATTGAATTTTACTAGCATGAATTTTTTGAGACGTGATTATTATTAAGCTTGTATTCTGATGCAAAAATACACTTTCTATGAACATTTTCACTAGAATACTCCTTAGAAGAATCAACCAACTATATTACAGAAACAATACCATGTGACTGATGTGAACTAATAAACAACACAACTCAAATTTCTGATTTCCAGTTTCAAACTGCAAATCATTCCTGTTTGCCCTTTCCCATAATACAAGAACAAGTCAGGTCTCAATAAAATCAAAAGACAATGGACCATGGCCAGTACAGCCAAGGAGTGGGAGGGAACAAAGCCTTTATCCCACCTTTGTGGTTCTGCCAATCTCTGGAAAAATCAGAATCTGATTCAGCTGTAGTCAGTTTAGAGCACCTACAGGGCTGTTCTATGTTCCACAAGCAGCAATGATTCCCCCACCCCAATGAGCTATTACATATGTAGGGGATTGCCAGAACTCAAGAGTTCTCTGATGGGGCCCCTGACATGGAGTGCTGTGTACCAGATTCTCTGCCTGGAGAGTTCCCTCATCTAGGTGAATCCCCACACAGTGGGATCCACCAGCTAGTTTCTTTGCACTGCCAGAATGGTATCAAAAAGCCAGAGCAGGAAGACGACTCTAGTCTGAGAGAGGAGTAATTTATATGCTATGATTAACTTGTGAAACTCACTGCTGCATGATATTATAGAGGCAAAGAATTTAGTAACATTCAGCAAAGAATTAGACATTTATATGAATCAAAGGAGCATCTGTGGTCACACAGCTAGGATAAATTATCAAGGCCCTCAAACATGTTTCAGGACATAAACCAGCTAAGATAAAGGGAAAAAATTACCTTCTCTGCAAAAAGATTGCTATCCAGCAGTATATCTTCAATGACCATGGATAGAGACAGAGTACTGCAACAAATGGACAATAACTACATTTTGACATGGCAATTCCTACATTTATATTCTCTTTAAAGGGAATACAATCATATATAAATTAAAAAAATCAGGAGAAAACTCTGGGGTGCGACATGGCTGCTTTGCTTGCACAGGGTGCTTGCTGTGAATTCTGCCTGTAACCAGCACCCTCGTGTAGGGGAGTCTTCTCATGGCATATATGGTGCAAAGAGAGCAAAGGAGACATGACCAAGAATTCCCTATATCTACCATTTTGACCCCTGGGACAGCTACAACTTATGCCAGGGACCCAGCTTAATTCACAACAGGTTCAAGACTGAGGAGCATAAAGCATGAATTAATGCTTTCTTTGTAGCCCTATTGCCAAACTTGCACTCCCTGCAGTTCAGCCAAGCTCAGGATATGCCCATTATCTTTGAACTCTTCTCCTCTAGTGTACATGAAAGCTTAGTTTCAGCAAGAAGACAGTTTACAAAAAAGAGGGCTTGTAACAGTGATGCTGGCATACCCTTAAAGGAGGGCAAAAGGCTCCTACAATAATCTGTAGATTTTATATATCCAAGAGTATTGATAAAGGGAGTCTTTCCACAGAACATCATTAATAGCTGTTCACGTTAAATCTGGGCAGCTTGATGCAGCTCTTTTAGTACCAGAATATTATAGCCCTCATCATCATTCCTGCAGTTCATGATTTTAGTGCAATAACAGCCCTTTGATCCTGCCTTAGGTTAGTAATTACCAAATCAGCCTTTATCTACTGGTAACAACTGGTTTGGAGACATTACTCTACACATATTAATGTCACCATGGTAATAAACTTTCTTGTTATAAAATGTGAAAACATATTAGCCTGTCTAATACAGTATAATATGCATCTATTTCTTTCCTGGAAAATGATGATCCACCAACATTTCACATTAATATCAAAAGGGATACAAATAAAGCATAGTAATAAGCCATAATATGCAGAGAACATGATAATATAACAAAACTGCAATGAAATTATTTTGAATAATGTCATTATTGCTAAGCAGATTTTCACTTATATTACTTTCTAGTTAGCATAACAGACCATGCCAAAATGTTAATTTATAAATAATGCTGAATATTCCATCATGTGCTACACTTGCTTGCTCGGAACTCCTGTGCTACATTAAGTGACACTTAACAAGTCTGACCAGACGCCTCCAGTTGTCATTCACCACCTTGCACCACTGCAGTTCTGCAGTTAAAGGTCTGCATTGTAATTACAGATCACTTCTATGAAACTCCCATTATAAACTCCTATTTTCATAGAATTATAACTTTGTTATAAACATTCTTTCTGGACTGTCTGAACCAAGAAGTTCCTAGCTGTGGAACAATTTTTTTGTTCAAATTAAAATATGTACTTTGTTTACCCTTTTGAAAAAGGAATGTGAGAACCAAAGCAGAGAACAATTTTCTGTACATTTTGCTCTCATTTTATATGACCATAACTTCAAAAAGTTTACTACTGAAACGTGGCAGGCTGTTGGGTATTTGTTTTGGCACATGAATGTGGAGGCAAACCTATTGGAGATACTGTGCAATGGGAGCCTTTTCTAGAACAGTGCAAATGGAAAAATCATAAGCACAAACCATTTTACTCCTTCCTCATAGCGTGTGTCCTGTGGCAGCCACGGATTATGGCCACTGTGTTCTTCCTATTTGTAACCACTAAGACACCACATACATTAGAAAATGGCCCATTGCTGACAACATCTCCTCTCCTCCTCCCTCAGCTACTTTTGAAAATGATTTAGCTGCTGGTGTCACTCACTCACGCCCATCACTCCAATCGGGGTATCGGCCGCCAACAACAGATCTCCAGAGTCCTCTATCCTGGGCCATTTGCTCTAGCTGGTTCCAGGTATAGCCCATTTTTATGCTATCAGCCTGAAGGTCGTGTCGCCAGGTGTTTCTTGGACGGCCTCTTTTCCGCTTGCCTTGGGGTTCCACCGCAATGCCTGTCTAGTGATGTTGGTTGGCTGCTTGCGTAGCTGCTGGTGTAGCCTGAATAAAACCATAGGATTTGGTTTTGTCTTTTGTATCATCTTTGTATGTTTTTTTTTTCCCTCTAAAAAAGAACTACAACGTATCAGGGAATAAGTAAAGAATATACACCTCTACTCCGATATAACACAACTTGATACAACACGAATTCGGATATAACGCGGTAAAGCAGTGCTCCAGGGGGGCGGGGCTGCGCATTCTGGTGAATCAAAGCAAGTTCGATATAACACGGTTTCACCTATAACTCGGTAAGATTTTTTGGCTCCTGAGGACAGCGTTATATCGAGGTAGAGGTGTACAAGTTAATTGACATTGCTAATTGCTGCTTAGTAATAGTTGCACTTTACAACCTACACAGGGCATACAGACAGGTGTTGCAACCTGGCACACAGGGTCGCAGCACCATTCAGGTTTGCTCCAGGTCACAATACCACTCAGAGGATAAAAGTCTATGACCTGAGTTAAATCTGATGCCTGCATCAAACCCAATTACTTGTGGTTGAAATAGAAAAAACATCCAAACTGGTTTAAATTGGCTTCAGTGGCGATACAGTGATTTGCACCAACTGTAGATCTGGCCCATAGTATGCTGGTGTCATATTGTAGAGTGTTTTTATATTTGTTACCCAGGTATATAAGTGAATATTGGATATTCCTGGATCTCTGGAGCAAGTATTTAATCCAGTCTAGTCCGTAACATTGACATAATCTGCACAACTAATAATATTACATACATTTTGCAGTGTCCTTGTAGGCAGTAGGTAAGCTTATTAATTAAATGGTTCACATTTCCAGGTGTCAAACATGGATTTTGCATTTATCATTTGTGTTTATCACATGTAGGTCAAGTTATTTCCACTACCAATATGGTCATATTGGTAACATTAATTTTTCAGCCAGAGTATTATAATTGATTATGCCAGACAAACAGAGCTGGAGTGAAAATGAATGACGTACCTGCCATTTTTACTACCTAAACTGAAAAATTTTAAATAATGAAGCACTCTACAAACAATGAAATATGGCTAGCTTGAATGAATATATTTTCGACAGTATATTTTTGATGTTTTAGCCATATTTTATTTGGAATTATGCATTTTAAATATTATTACAGAAAATGTTAGTGACATCTAGTGTAGATTTCAAAACCAGTTCTTAAATCTCATACATTTCCTTCCTTTCCTCAAAGTAGATATATTCCTAGTAGTTGTCACAGATGGGTGAATGTTGTGAAAAAATATTTTGTGAATAGTCACAAGAATTTTCTATGGAACTTACTTTCCTTTGGCTTTGTCAGCACCTTTTCTGTTCACTTTCTGTAACTATTCTAACCACAGACTTTTACTGCCATGAATACTCATAAAAAATGAATATTAAGATTGATTGTTTCAATATTTACTACAATTGAATGTTGACTTGCATAACAACCAACTGTGGGAATTTCAAATTACATAATTAATACATGAATGTGCAATTTAATATTCAAATAGTAGCTGGTTAGGTACACAAATCACCCAATGAGGGAACAGAAAAATACCATGACACTCAAATTTTCCAAAACAGTGAACAATTTAAATATTTACAATCAATTGCTTATGAAGAATCTGAAGATTAAAAATTGTGTGAAGAAATTCACAAATAATTACAAACACTAGATATATTTTAAAAAATGTCAATTAACAATTTTACTTAGTTGTTCGTTACAAATTATTTGCTCATTTCTACTAGTAAGACTTGTGTATCACATCCATACTTCCCCAAAAGGAACTCTGAAACCAATTTGTAGGTTAAAAAAAAAAAGTCCTTCTGCATATTTTTTCCATTTTTAAATTAATGTTCTATTTTCATTTTCAATATTTCATAATGAAAATGAAGGAGTCTCTAAGTCATGACTGCAGCGCTGGTCCATGGATTTGCCAGTTCCTATCTCCCTTTATGTCAGACTTAATGCAGATATCTATAGGACTACTGTTTTTTATAGGACTCTTGTAAGCAAAGGGCGACTGGAAACTTAACATAAATTTGGCTATTCAACTTTAGTTCTTTGCAACATAGGAATAAGTGAATTGCTATACGGAAATTGCTCATTCTGTTGAATATGGAATTATATAAATGTTGTGCTCCAATAGATATAATTTATGCACAATGCACACCAGTATGCTTGTATAACCCCAATTTTCACACATTGGGGGATTTGATTTTCATGCCTAAATCAGCTGCATGCAAAGGCTCACTCACACTTTGACAGGGCACTCCTGGAAAATGTGTGCTATATTGCTTCACTTTGTCCAGAAGAAATATCTTAATATTTCTATCCATGCATTATTTCTGAATGGAGAAAGACTCTGTACTAAGAGCCTATTATCATTTAATTTCCAAAGGTCAGATCTACAGGGACTTTTGGGCCAAAGAAAGTTCACTGACCATTTTGTCATTAAAATAGTCATGTACATAGTACAGCTCAAATCTTGGAAATAAACACTCTAGGGCATTCTTTGAAGACTAAGACGACTTTGGTAGGGGCATAGCATGGCAAAGGTGTCTTTTTCTTGAAGCTAAAATGTAAATGTCCAGGAGCTGTAATGTTCTTTTGTTAAAATGATTCTAATCTGTCAGTGCTTCTTCAGTGCTCCAGGTTAGAACAACTGCAGCATCCTATTCATCAGCCCCTTCTTCTCCAGACTACAATATAAGAGAATCATATCTATATTTTAATGGTTCTTTCCTCTTCACTGATGCTGAGGACATCTTCAGAGCAGCCCTTAGAGTTTTCAGAGCCCTGTAAAAAGACAGGCATGTGGGGTCTCAAACAGACATTGGCAATCTGCCGAGGACATTTTGGGCAGAATGGTTTGGCCAGGGCCGGCTCTACTGTTTTTGCCGCCCAAGCAGCATGCCGAATTGCCGCCGCGGATGGCTGGGGCAGTCCATGTGCCGTTAAGGCGGCACGTGCGTTTCCGCGGCGGCAATTCAGCAGCAGCTTCTGTCTTCAGCCGGAAGCCGCCGAATTGCCGCCGTGGGCAGCTGAACATAAAAGCTGCCCGCCAAATTGCCGCCACCGTGGAAACTTGTGTGCTGCCCTAATGGCACACAGACTGCCCTCGCCATCCGCGGCGGCAATTCAGCGCGCTGCTTGGGGGGGGCAAAAACACACGGAGTGTCGCCCCTTGCAGATTGTCACCCCAAGCACCTGCTTGGAATGCTGGTGCCTGGAGCTGGCCCCGGGTTTGGCACCCAAACAACTTGGAGTTTAGATTTTAGTAAGGGGAATTTGCATCACTTTGTCTAATTGGAAAGGTATGAGAGCATTTCTCAACTGATCAGGTAACTTGGAAGATTTGGGCGGATGAATTGACAGCAAAGTATTTGGATTGGGGTGCTAGAGATGGTCAGATATGTGGCCAGTATCGCTACAGATATGCAGATCTACCAGCCAACCTTCCGCTCAAGTAGAGGGCTGGGCACAAAGTCTGTCAGACAAGACTACTGCAGCCTTGATGCTTCAATAGATGCCACAAAGAATCTCTGAAACAACTTTACACCTAGAGGGGAGAGAGAGCATCTGCTCCCCCATCTCCCTAGAGCGCTCCTGTGCACAGGTGCTGTACTGAAGCTGTTCACAAGACCCAGGATTTGACTCACTGAAGCTGAAGTCCATTGATTTGAGTGAAAGCACGTACATGAATGAGTGCCACTCAAATTCAGGGTTCCCAAATCTGGCCATAACTGTAATTGTTTGCATCTCTTTACTCCTCTTTAGTCTATCATTAGCAAACTAAACTACATTATCGTGAAGGAAGGGTACAATGACAATTTCACCAAGAGGAGCAACAGCAGCACTGAGTGAAAGGTTCTTTATACAGTCTTACACCTACAATTAAGACCATCGAAGGACAAGTGTATTTTTAAACCCAAGGTTATTTTGACTTTGATAACTATATTACTCACAGTGTGACCATAAACAACTAGAGTACTATCTGAATTACAGCACACTTTGTCCTTCACTTCTGGAAAGATGATTGGACCTCCCTGACTGTAAATTTTCTTACACTTGACAGTCACAGTGTAAGCAGTGAAATGATGCATAATAAGCACCACAATGCATCTTGTGGTATCACCTAAACTTGGGCATGCTGACGTTTGGGAAAGAAGTGCACTACTAGGGTGAAGTTACAAAAAGAAGAAGAGGGACCTTTTGAACTAGACAAAATTCAACAAAATCTACACTATATTTTCGCTCTCACTGCCATTCAACTATACTCTTGGTATGGAAACATTTTCTGATAATATGAACCTTCTCATTATCCTATTTTTGTTGACCTCAGGAAACTCTAGGAAGAGCAAGGAACATAGGCTTTCATCTCTCCAGGAAAAAGAAAACTGATAGAGGCTTTTTGTACAGGATGGAACAATAATGTTGATGAAAGCAAAGAAACACCCTGTCCAATTCATTTTTTCCAAAGGCATGAAAACAGTGTGAACCAGTTACAGTCATTGTAAAATATTACAGAGATCTAAAAACTCAGCTTAGAAATATATCTTCTTACTTTAAATTGAACCTGAACATTATTGCCTAATTAAAATGTTGGCTACAGGAAAAAAGTCACTCTGCTAAAATGATTGAGATCTCTTATATGAACTTGTGGTGCTCAATATTTGAAGAAAAAAATCTTAGCACTGACACTGTATAGCTTTTTGAAATGCAGCAGCTGGTGTGTATACATGCCTCTGATGGCAGATTCATTATTCACTTCCATTCAGAATGAAAAGCTAGTGTTTTACTCTTCTAAAGAAATTCAACAATGGCAAATCAATGGCGATCAAGGGTGATATGCTATATGGGGATTACCTATAATGTCGCACTCTCAGATGGAAAATGCTGACAAAGTACTGTGCCATACCACGGTAGTTACAAAGAAGGAAAGACAGATTAATCATCATATATTAGATTCAAACACAGTCTAGGTATTTAGCAACACCGTCTATTTTTAATCTCCAATTACCAGAAAGTGAAAAGAACCAAACATATTAAAATAAAAATACATGATCCTACAATCTACCCCATGTAAACTAATTAGAAGGTATACAAACCTGGCAATTAGACCTGAGAATAATTATTTACAAATAATTTAGTCAAATTGTTTTAGTTCCCAAAATGTTCATGAGCCGTATATGAATATCTTACATTTATTTATGATTTCAGAATTATATGCAAATTTATTAATGGTACTTTCCCTCTCAAATAGATCATATCCAAGAGACTGAGATAAGTTAGATATTACTTCTAGAACCCCCTCATATAGGCAATAGCCCATGATTACAGTAAGAGCAACGTGGCAAATTTGACTATCCTTCTGGCTAGTTCTTACTGCTCCGATAGGATGAGATTCAGCCCTGTACAAAAAGCCAACCTATGCCCCACTTACAACCTCAAAGGGTTATGTGGACCATAAACTCTGTTCTAGCCATCTTCACAAATTTTAATTTCACTAATCAAAAGACCTCTGGCTGTTCAACACACACCAGATGTGAACCTTAGGTGCACTTGTATAGTATGTAGGCACATGATCAGACAAAAGCTTTTAGTTTCCAGAATAGCTGTTGTTTTCAAGGTACTTTGTTTAACTACAGAATTGCTCTTCTTTTCCATGTCATCTTCCAAAAAGAACATTAGAATGGGAGACCTATAAGAAGAAAACTTTCCAAAAGTTATTCTCAGGCAAGGCTGTCAACATATATTTTAAAGATGATTGGTGTTCTTTTTATTAAAAAGAAAAACAGACATACCTCAGAGACAATCTGAATTTGGAGATAATAGGGAGAATGGTTCAGCAAGGCTGGCAGAACATTCAACAGGTAGAGCAAGCTCTTGACAGTAATAAGTCAGGAGGCAGACAGGCACAAAAGGAACAGCAAGTTTTGCTAAAGCTGGCCACACAACTGCCCACTCAGTCACCAGTTAATAGTAAGGCTCCATGGAACTGTTGTCATGAAAGCATTCTTCCATTGGTAACTTTGCCACCGCTTTTATTCTGCTGCAGAGCTTTATATTTCACCATGTTGTCTGTACATACAACTCTGAGACTAATTGTAATGTAAAGTAACCATACTGTACATTCTTTAGGTGACCTTTTATAACACACTCGTCAGATTAACTAAGAGGTCACACTGTATTGTTTAGATTCTATTCCTTTTATTTAGTGCAAATGATTGCTTCTGTCACTGCTGCTGTTTCTTTAGACCCTTTCTAAGATGTATATATTTTTAAATACATGAGCTCAACATTTAATTGGCCATTCCATGGGGGAAGAATGAGGCATAAAGTAGAACACCAATTTTGCACTAATTTGTTTACTAGAAGATCATTTTACTCATCAATGTCTGAACCTTGCTAAAGTACAGTTTCTATTTCCTGTCTCAGCCATGGATAAAACTAAGTTGACAACACATATTTTTCTCTGTCAAAACAGTTCACTTATTTTTCAGTCTGCAGACAGTTTAAGAGTCATAACTTCTGCAAACATTACAGTAGCATTCTTCTTGTTATCCTAACACTGGAATGGTACGTGAGATAGACACATAACATAGGACCATGCCAGTTTAAAAATGTGCCACAGATAAACAGGGATTTTCCAAACAATAGTGTCAAATAGGCAAAGAGGAATACTCTGGCTGTTGATTAGATTTCAGTGAAGATTAGGGCAATAACGTCTGCCATACCTAGCCTCTAGTGCTGTTACATTCTCGTTCATAGTTTTCAGCTGGTTCAGGAGCCACTCCAGCATCTTAGACACTTGTTTCAGTTGGCTAAAATGTCTTGCACAGGCTGACATCTGGGCAAATTATTTCCTCATCACAAATGAATAAGTCTATTTCTTGCCCTTTGCAAGATGGCCAAAGCAGACACAGATTTTAGGTGGCATCCCCACATATGTACAGCTTTATGCTTTGCTTTATGTCATAGGCTTCAGTGGGTCCATCTACACTGCAAAAAAAAAAAAAAAAAAAATCCTCCACAGCAGAGAGTCTGGCAGCCTGGGTCAAATGACTCAGGCTCATGTGACAGGGCTAAAAATAGTAGTGTAGCTGTTCCCAGGGTGGAGCTGGAGTTCAGGTTCTGAGACCTTCCCTCCTCACCAGGCTCCAAAGCCCAGGTTCCAGCCCAAGCAGGAAGATCTACTATTTTTAGCCCTGTAGCACAAGCCCTGTGAGCCTGAGCCAGTTGACCAAGACTCTAAGACTTGCTTCCGTGTTTTGGTTTGGGTTTTTTTGCAGGGTAGGTGCACCCACACTCACTGACATTTTTTCAGAGCTCAATGGGTTGAGGATAAAATAAATAAATAAATACATACATACATACTGGGATAATTGCTTCTGGTTCCCAACAGTGGCATGTTGATTGTAGTATAATCATCTTTATAATGCTTGCTACTAAATGCTGACTATAGGAGCGAGAGAGAGAGAGAGAGAGAGAGAGAGAATGTCAATGGAATGGAATGTTGTGCCTGGATAACGGCCTTCTGCTGCAAGATAAATGCTCAGGCCAGGCCAGACCAAAGCATTTGCAGAAAACAAATACTGAGGTGAATCCAAGGTAATTATTTTCAAAGCAGAAAACCACTTACCAGTCACAAGGTTCCATGACATTATTTCTGAAAAACAAAATAAAATATTTGTAAATGTATAAAATAGATAAAAGCACCTCACCATACCAGTCAGGATACGTGCACTCTGAATTAATAAGGACACTTGCTGCTGTGCAAATGCACCAGAAAGTCCAGTGCACCAAGGCCAATTTAAGGTGCTAGGGCCAAACTCAGGAGCTCAGCGTACAGCCCAAGCAGAGGGCTGGGTATCTCCTTAAGGAGTGAAAGGTCAGGGTGAACAGAAAGAATCTTCCCTCTCTGGCCACAAAAGTAGCATTAGAGCTGTGGCACTGAGGCTAATTCATCCTAATGGCAAAAGTAGCCTTCTGTGATGCTAACATTTCCCCATATCTCCCACCCCCACCAGGGGATCTGCACAGTTGTGAATCCTATCCTTGTGCACACCTGCCCCACCTCCACCTACCTGTGAGCTCCATCCCCCTAGACCTGTCTGTTGCCCAGCAGAATGGTACTTTCTTAAACCTTGTTCATGTGGCAATAAGGAGTGCATAAAATGCATACAAGTGTGTAACCTGTGTACTGTACTGGTCATTTACTATTCCTGAACATGTCCAGAAACAATGCAGAGTTGCGGAGCTGCTTAGGGAGCTTGTTGCAAATAAAATTCTACCTCTTTGAATAGAGATAAAGCCAACATTGGACCATGAGTCTATACACCAATAATAGACTCTGATAGTGTTGAATGTTTAGATATTAGAGATGAGAAATACCTACTGCTAGCTGTGTTCGTTAATATAGATTATCTGTTCTATCTACTGCTACCTTTATTCCCATAAACTACCTCTATATAAATACATTAGCAGGGACTAGAATAATTTATGCCATTTTACACACACATTTTCTAAATAAAGTTGGCACCAAGATCTAAATGATTACCTCTTTATTACAGATTTTTCTTCACTTCCCATCCTGATCTATTGTATATATTTCTGTGTGCCTTTAAATAGCAGCCATGTTTCACCCCCAGAGGCGTCTGCATTTCAGTAGTGGATGAAGCAATCCCATTCCTTTGGATCAAATAATGTTACAAGGATTTAAATTCTTATTTTTCATATATTCTTTTCTAAAAATCATTGTAACTGTTAAACACAGGCCTAGTCAGTGAGATGCAGAGTCTTCCTTTTCTCTTCTGGCAACCATGTGAAAAAAAATTACTTCTTCTCTGTAGATTGTTTTGCCCAGACCACATTGACACATGAGTATTAGGATGTGTGAAATTAATCTGAATTTTACTCATTGTGAAACTTCATGGATTAATGTCTGCTTGTCTACATCTGCCATATCCCTAGCTTTTATTGTAAAAACATGCTCTAAATCCTCAGTTTTCCTAATGGACCTGCTGGATCTTTAAACCTGCCCCATCCCCCCTGTTTGTTTACCCTCCTAGTGATTGCAGTGTTGTTGCAGCATGTTGGTCTCAGGCTATTACAGAGACAAGATGGGTGACCAACTTCTAAGGTTACCATATTTAACAAATAAAAAAAGAGGACCCTCCACGGGGCCCTGGCCCCGCCCATTTCCCAGCCCTGCCCCAACTCCGCCCCTTCCCCGCCCAACCCCGCCCTAACTCCACCCCTTCCTCCCTCCCACTCCCAGCCATGCAAAAAGGGCTGCCCGAGCGCTACCAGCTTCACGGATTTCCGGGCAGCCCCCAGACCCTGCGCCCCCGGCTGGCGCTTCCCCAGCGCAGCTGGAGCCCGGGAGGGGAAGCGCCCAGCCGGGGGCGCAGGGTCTGGAGGCTGCCCGGCAAACCGTGAAGCCGGTAGCGCTTTGCTTCGGACAGCCCCTATGCCTCCGGACCCTGCGCCCCTAGCCGGGCACTTCCCCTCCCGGGCTCCGGCGGCACAGGGTCCGGAGGCATGGGGGCTGCCCAAAGCTTGTAGCACTCAGCTCTTAAACAGAGCCGAAGAGTCAGGGGAGGAGCAGAGCAGCCACGAGAGGGGAAGTGCCCGGCCGGCATTTTCCCGGACATGTTCGGCTTTTTGGCAATTCCCCCCGGACGGGGGTTTGATTGCCGAAAAGCCGGACATGTCCGGGAAAAACCGGACGTATGGTAACCCTACCAACTTCTCTTGGTGAAAGAAACGAGCTTTTGAGCTACACAGAGCTCTTCTTCAGGTCCTGCACAGAAAAGTTGATCCAATAAAAGATATTACCTCTCCCACCTTGCCATCTTAGTGTAATTGTAAGAATGAAATTTTCAACCTGAAGCTCCAAGGGCAGAGTGTGAAAGCAGCACAAGTGATGTTGTTAAAAGAGGGGAAAAAAAGATCCAAATGTGTTTCATGGGAGTCATTTCCTGAAGATTTAATTTTCCTGCCTTTACAGTTCTGTTTGCTCTTAACTTCAAAGAAAATTTTGATTAGACTAGATCATCTAATTTGCTTTTTCTTTTATTTTGGGCAACTGTTTATTTGTAGTGTTAAATAACAACTAGCATTTAGCTTAAGTAAACACTCAAAAGTGGGTTTAACCAAACTATCCAGATTTTCTGGGTCTTCAAATTAAGTTGCAGATCTGCTCTCTCACAAGATTTCCCATTCCTCCTACTTGCGATCAAGCAGAAAATAATAGCTATTCAAGAATAGTTTTTCACATGGTATCCTGCCTATTCTCCTTCAGGCCCCAGCATGAACCATGAAAGTTAAAAGGCATGAAAATTAAAACTACTTTTAAAGGTTTTTTCAATTTGAATTTCAGCTAATTTTTGCTTTAGTACCTATTTTTCCTATTGGGTGGATCCATTCCTAAATATCTTCTTCATCGCTCTGTTCCAAAAATGTTGGTGAACTTTGCCACATCTTCCTTCTTTTTGCTTTCTTCCTCAACTCAGTCATGCTGTCTTCCTCTAGTATGTGACCCTATTTTTTTAAAGTGTATTTGAGCTCCCAGTTCATTCTTCTGATGCATTTTATTGAGCATAGAACTGTGTGAGTGACTCTGTTTTTGGATCGTTGGCCAAATCGAAAAAAAGTTAAAAATAATTTCAGGTCAAATGAAACAGCCTGTTTGTTTCATTCTGAGGGTTTTTAAAAAAAACTTTAAAACAAAACAAAAAAATCAAATTTGAAATGAAAAGTCATTTTGAATTAAAAAAATCAAAATGTTTCATTTCAAAAATATGAAGACAAAATATTTTGATTTTGTGGTGGTGGTTTTCACAGAAAAAAATTAGCAACCAAAACTGATTTTTCTTTCTTTTAAACTGATATTTTCCAGTTTTCAATTTCTGAGAACAAAAATTGCCTACAAAATTTTGATTTTCACATTTTCTGTTCTTAGATAAACCCAAAAAAAAGTTGAAGAAAAATTTGTATGACAATAAAAAAAAGGAAAAAATATAATAGGAAAAATATTTTTCCTGAGCAGCTCTAGCTTGAACCCTGAACTGGAGAAACCAACCACCTTTAAGAGCAAGATAGTTGTTCAATTCATACCCATTCACTTCCCTGCAAGAGTCTTAAGTTCAGTTTACAGTTCCAGGCTTTGACTCTAAATTCTGTCCAATTTTACACCATTACAATCCAACTTACTGCAATGGATTTACTCTCAGAGTCTCTCACTCCTTGGGACTGTATGAGGCAGGAGTTATGTGTAGGCCATATTCTCAGCCACTGCAAGGAGGAAGCACCTGATGTTACTGTAAGAAAGGCAATGCTGGGTTCCAAATGGGATTTAATGCCAGAAGAATGCAGACTTCAAAGCCTGAGCCCAAACGTCTACACAGCTATTTTTAGCTCCGTAGCAAAAGCTCTGCAAGCCCCAGTTTGTAGCCCTGCTCTGAGACTCACTGCTGCAGGCTGATAGTCATTGCATCGACCAAAATGAGGTCCAGGTCATGTCAAATACACAAAGCTAGTACCAGAGATGATCTAAAAAGCCTTGAAAGCAAAAGGTTCAAGATGTACTGATTGCCTTGTCTCCTTTTTTCAGTTGTATCTTTCCATAATTGTAATGCAGGAATTTTTAAAAATAATCATTCTCTTTCTGAAAATTGATTGTTACAGTTATTCTTATTATTAGTAATACACTCCTGGGTATATATTAAATGGACCATTAATGCACATCTTGGGTGGTTAAAGTCTCTTGGCCTTCAGCCTCATGCACACACTGTACCTGAGGCATGTATTTATAGCCTATTAATGTACCCCCCTGTCATGTCTTATTGCTTTATTATTTTACTTGATGCAAATTTGGAACCAGTCCCTTAGCAATATTAATCTAAAATGACTAATGTGGGGAGAGGGGGTAGAAAATAAAGCTGTGAATTTCTGCTGTGGGCTAAACATCTAAAATACAATTTAAATTTATTATAAAATTCTATGTACTACAGTATATATACTGCGCCTCATAATTCTCATTTGTGTTATGTAGTGTTGTGGAGCAGAAACAACATGAGTTATATAATCGTAAGGATCACTCCCTGTGAGACAAGCTCTGCTCAGATACGTCAATGTAAATTCAAAGTAACTCCAAAAGTCAGAGAGCCAGAGAATAGAATTTGTTCCTATCTGTCTTACTCAGAGTAGTATGGTCCCAGAGTTTTTTTCTTGAGCTACTTTGAAATCTTAACCTACACCCATGTTCCCTGAGCAAACAATAATCACCACCTCAACCAATAATAAGAGGTATCAAATAGTCTCCATATACACAGCTGGTATCTTCAAAGCAGAGGACAATGCCTTGCTCTGCTTATCTTTTTGGGCATTTTCCACATCCCCCTAGATGCCAGTCCTAGGCATCTATTTTGTTTGATGCATGCCATCTAACAGTCCTGCAAATTGGCTGTTTTTAAAATCAGCCATCCTCCATTTTTCTACTAGTGGGAACTCATCTCTCAGTAATGAAAGTGGAAGTTACCTATGTGTATAAGGGCAAGAAGAAACAATGCCCCTAAAGTGCTTTCTTGTAGGCACCAACAAGGGGGTTAATACTGCACTTGCAACTTTAGAATTAAGTATTAATTTAGGGCCAAATCTTGCTTGCCTTACTCATGCAAGTCTTCTCATTGAATTGAATTGCCATGAGTGGGATTTTCAAAAGCACTCAGCATTACCATCTCTCTGCTCCCTCGGAAATAAATGGGTCCACCCCATAGTTCCTGTTAATCATGGCATTATGCTACATTAGGACACTCAGGAAGTTAAGGTGAATCAACTTAAGGTGTGAAGTCAGTGCACATAAATTAAAGCATGTTAAATTCCCATGTGCATGCTCTCATTCAGGAGTAAAGTGGCTTTAGTGCATTGTAAATAAGGGCTGTACCTACACTGCCATACAGTTCAGACTACAGGGGTGTGCCCCAGGGGTGTGAACAGCTGTGTGCCCCAGTAGTCCAAATTACAAGCCACTTTACTCTTGGATGAGAATATCCACCTGGGGGTGGGAGGGGTTAATTCACTTTAATTTATCCACATCGACTTCACACCTTTAGCCGATTTGCTTTAATTTTCCTGAATGTCTTTGTATAGACAGACCCTCAGATATTACAGGAGGAAAATGTTGCCTGTTACTGTATCACACTGCAATTCATAGCATACAGAGTTCTACTGCTAATTAAGTAGCCTTTTTTCCTCCCCTAAAATTATGGTGGCAGGGATCTTTAAAGTGTGCTCCTAACCTGAATACATTAGTAAAAGCATTCACAAAATTAAACAAATTTGGAATGAATTGTATTTTGGAAAAAATGGCCACATTTTTCAAAAATTACTTGTGGTTTAGGGTGCCTCACTTTCAGAGTGTGCACCCTAAAAAGACACTTGCAAGACATCTAAGAGGGGCCTGATTTTCAGGAAGTGACTGCAGTCTCTCTGATAAACTGTCAGAGCCAGTGCTAGGCATGAGCAGACTAAGCAACTGCTTAGGGTCCCCAGCAGCTCTAGAGGGCCCCCTATTTGCTTTTTATTATAAGAACTTGCTGGTTTTAGCATGGGGGGGTGCCAAAAATATCCTGCTTAGGATCCCTGCTGGGCTATCACAGGCTCTGATTATCTTCATACTTACACCACCAAAAAACAGGCATACTTTTATTGAAGACAATGGAGTTGCCGTGGTATAAAACCAGCATAAGTGAAAACAGGCCCTAGATGGCTACCACATTCGCAATATTTGTTTCTTGATTAAAAATAGCCACTTGTTTAAAGGTATGTCAGTTGTCTTACTTAGTGTTCCACAGATATGAGCTTTACTTCTACTTAGTTAACTCCATGGTCCTCTAGTCTGAACAACCTAAGGTTCTTAGTATTTAAAAAATTGCATTTCCAGCTCAATCCAGTAAAAAGTTAAAATCTGTTCAACTCACATTCTTTGCTGCTTTTCCAATGTATTCTAACAGTAATTTTTTTTCACCAAGCTTTGTTGAACTATATTAAATGCAGACCATTCTATCTCACAATTCCATACCTACCGATCCGTGGTTGAGTATAATTCAGAAATAACACACTAAATAATTTTTTTAAAATTCTTCTAACAGTGATTTATCCAGTCTCAAGATTAATAGGATTTAAGGCTTGTCTATATGCTTCACTGTGCACTATGGGGTGTAATTTCTAAAGAACTCTAAGATATTGAGCACTAATTGGTCAGGGTAGACTTCTAGTGTGCACTAAAAGTTTCATAATTCATTTTAATGTAGTGTCTACAAATAAAGTCTAAAACCATATACCACAAGTAGTATAATATTCTGTCCCAAGTTCTGCTGAACCGTAAAGATACACTATTGCCATCTGCCCTGGCCACAGCAGGGGCCAAACTCAGTGGTGACATAAACAGCGGTGCAAGTCACACATCATCCATAAATTGGGCAGAAAATGAGTGTAAGTGTGATAAGTGAACTGTAACTTTCATTGATTTGCCACTCGCAGTCACTGCACTGGGGGCAAAATCAAGTGTAATTTAAACACCAAGGACCACTTTGGCTTTCAATTCCATTCATGTAAATCTGGAAGGACTGCGCTGAAATCAGTGGAATTACCAATTTTATGTCAGTTTAAGTCAACGGGGAGTCTGATCTCATGGGGAAGAAAAGTGGGTGTAACAGGAAAAGCAACTGCCAGGAGATTGAAAATAAAGGGCTGGATTCCCCAGTCTGATCCAGCCCCTTTGCACCACTCACTATACATGGTAGTATACAAGGGACCAGGAACTAGTCACAAGTCTCCAGCAGAAAATCCCTCTGTTGAAGGGGAACTCCCTGCTGGCAAGTGTGCTGAGATGCAAGCCCTGCTGTGGCACAGCTCCTGTAAACTCCATTAAGGCCTATGGTGCAACTTACCGCTGTCTGGTAGGAGCACAAAGTGATGTAGAGACTAGGGCTGACTCTTGGAATCAGGAGGCCAGAACTAAGGCCAAAGATACAATTGGGAGCCTTCACCTCACTCCTTGCCTGTGGAAAAACCAGGAAGCAATGGTTCCAAGTCTATGTATTCCTTAATCTTCTGCAGAATTGATGCAAAAATAAACCTGGCTATTTATTCTGAAAGATACTAATGAAAATCAGCAGCCTTTCATTTTAATAAAGGAGCCATTGAAAAAAACTCTTATCTTATCATTTATTAAAAAATGCAGCCCTGAATAAAAGTATGGGCCTGACTCTGAACTCACTCCGTTGCAAATCACTAGTAACCACATGAAGACAAAAATAGTGTAAGTCAAATCAAAATCTGGCCCATTGCCTCTAAAGGAGTGAACTTCATGGGGATATTGATAATCTAGGATATTGTCTCAACTCCACCAAATATTTGAAATGTTATTTTCTGTATTTTGCACATATCTAATCAGGCCATCATTACTGCCTATATAAAAGAAAACCCAATTTGAAATGTGCTGTTGATGGAGCACTTTTTGTCTAAAATGGACACTCAGTAGCCTAGCAGATGTGTCTTTCTTATATGGTAGAGGTAGAGAGCCCTAATTCACAACCAGATTCAGCCCCCACCTTCACAACTTCAGAACTGAAAACTTCAGGAATAGGGCATAGAATTGCTTTACTTTCAGATATATTTTTTCTCTCTTCTTTCTCTACAATTCAAACTATTTCACATGCAAAACACATCTAAATTTCACATTCAAGTTAAAATATCTGAGTAAATGGTCCAGGTAGTCTGCCCAACATTAGCTTCCACCTCTTATCTAAATCCAGAGTTCTCACATGAGGGACTGCATTAGCCCTTATTGGTATTAACTTGACTTGAGCATTTAAATGGTTAGCCATTTTCCAAGATGGCTGATCTAATAAATACCAGGGGCCTGAATCGGCTCTCACTTACATGTGTTTTACACAAGTGCAATTCTATTGATGACAATTAGGTTATTTCTGATTTACCCAAGTGAGAGAGTGGATTCTGGCCCAGTATCTTTATAGCTAACATAGCCGAAATGTAATCTCTAGCTACATTGCTTCATATTTTACGGCTTTGGATCACATTTAGATCTACATATATATAGGTATCTTCTTAATAATAATAGGGACATAAACGGCAATATGAAGAGGTTCTTTAACTACATTAGGAACATTCTTTTAAGGGTTACTGGACTAATGGACAGGGGAAAGTAGTAGACATGACACATCTTGATTTTAGTAGGGCTTTTGATACGGTCCCACCTGACATTCTCATAGGCAAACTAGGGAAATGTGGCCTAAACGGAATTACTATAAGGTGGGTGCACAACTGGTTGAAAGACCATATTCAGAGTAGTTATCAATGGTTTGCTGTCAAACTGAGAGGATGTATTTAGTGGGGTCCTGTAGGGGTCAGGCCTGGGTCTGGAACTATTTAATATTTTCACTTATAAATCAGATAATGCTTATAAAGAGAGTATGCTTATAAAATTTGCAGATGACCCCATGATGGGAAAAGTTTCAAGCACTTTGGAGGACAGGGTTAGAATTCAAAATAACCTTAAACAGACATAGGCCTGGTCTACACTGGGGAGCGGGGGGGGGGGGGTGTCGATGTAAGATATCGAACTTCAGCTACATGAAAACCATAGCTAAAGTCGACGTATCTTATTCCGACTTACCTCCCATCCTCATGGCACGGGATCGACGGCCGCGGCTCCCCTGTCGACTCCACTACCGCCGTTTGCTCCGGTGGAGTTCCGGAGTCGACGGGGAGCGCGTTCGGGGATCAATATATCGCATCTCAACGAGACACAATATATCGATCCCCGATAAATCAATTGCTAGCCGCCAATACGGAAGGTAGTCTGGGCATACCCATAGGAACACTGAGTTCAGGAAGCAGGAACCAGGAAACAAAACAGGAATAAGGAGCAGGAAGGCAACGCACACCAGTTTTCACAGTAGTTAAGGTCTGAAATAGGCTTCTAAAGGAGATTGTGGAATCCCCATCATTGAAGGTTTTTAAGAACGAGTTGGACAAATGCCTGTCAGGGATGGTCAAGGTATAATTGGTCATGTCTCAGTGCCAGGGGCTGGACTTGATGACTTTGAGATTCCTTCCAGAGCTACTTTTCTATGATTCTATGATAAAATACTAAAATATTTTTCATGCATTTTTTCCTGAGTTAACATGTAAGCAAGCACATAATCACAGAACCTCAGATTTACAAACCTCAGAGTTATGAACTGACCAGTCAACCACACACCTCAGTTGGAAGTACACAATCAGGCAGCAGCTGAGACGGAAAGAAAAAAAGAAAATACAATACAATACTATGTTAAATATAAACTACTACAAAAAATAAAGGGAAAGCAGCATTTTTCTTCTGCATAGTAAAGTTTCAAAGCTGTATTAAGTCAATATTCAGCTGTAAAATTTGAATGATCATAATGTTTTGTTCAGAGTTATGAACATTTCAGAGTTACAAACAACCTCCATTTCAGAGGTATTCATAATTCTGAGGTTCTACTGTGTATAGTATGTTATATCTACTTTACCGCTCCCCCACCACCACCACCAAACCCAATAGTAACTTTCCTGAAAATAAAGGCCCTTATTAACATTAGCTGGTGTATTATTGCAGTGCTTGCTAAGGAAGGAGCAGGAGATACTGGTGCTCAAACACTTCCCCTGATTTACCCTGAGTAATAGGTCTTTGCATTATTATAGTGGAAGAGGTAGAGCAGTAGGAAAGAATTACAGTTCGTGTAATGTTTTGCTTCAGAGAATGCTTCGGTTCATTTTCTTGCTGCCTATGTATGCTGCAAATGAGAAAGTACCCAGCTGGCAACTTTGCTTCTGATTTATAGGAAAGGTCAGTTAATCCCAAGGAGGCATTTTGCTAAATATCAAGATATCGCCCCATGTGTTTTCCTCTGTTTAGCTCAAAAGAAGTTGGAAGCTGAAGCATTAGCAAGGCTAATCACTATCACTCAAAGTAATTTTGGTTCACAGAGTTGAATACTTTGTGGATTGTAATTAAGATTATAAATTTACATTGTTTCCCTATTTGTCTCAGTACCCCACAGTTTGACAGAATGAGCATGCAATCTTTATTTACAGTGTGACTGCTACACTGCCAGGCAGATGGCATTAGGACAGGTGAAGTACATTACAATACCAATCCTATAGTTCCTATTCACACAAAACTTCAATTGAAGTCAATGGGAGAGTTGTGTGAGTAAGGACCCCATGTGCGAAATGCAAGTCCTTTTCAGTAAGGTCTACTACTGCTAAAATAGCATAGCTTTTGTTCAATTCCTCATTTGGGGGCTTTAGAAACTTCAAACAAGATGATTTTAAATTCAAGCAACAGGCACAGTTTCTTCCATAACTATTCAGATACTTAAAGGAGACACAGTAGGCAAGGTAATATCTTATATTGGTCCAGTTTTTGTTGGTAAAAGGGATGAGCTTTCAAGCGTCACAGAGCTCTTCTTCAGGTCTGGAGACGTAACCAGAGTGTCTGAGCTAAATACAAGTTGAAAAGGTTGTTGAGTATAAGGTGTTCACACATGCTGTAGGAGACCACTTCAAATGAAGTGGGCAATTAAGGGATAGCAGGCAATAGGGGTGTGTGGCAAATTGTTGTAATGAGCTGTAAAACTATGGTCTCTGTTTAGTGCAAAGTTTTTAGTGGTCTAGCAGAATCATTAATTAAGTTCCCAAGCTTGTCTTTTGAAGGTGTTGTGCAAGTTTCCTTTGAGAGTGAGGACTCAGAAGTTAGATATAGAGTGATCACTTTGTGAAAAGTGTTCACCCACAGGTGACAGGGTGTTTTTGTCTTATCATTTTTCTGTACAAGTTCATTCAAGAGCATAGTGATTATCTGTGGAGTGTGTATGCTTATCCCTTCTACCAATGGATTATGGTCCAATAAAAGATATTACCTCACATACCATATCTTTCTTATATCCTGGGACCAATACAGCTACAACAACCCTTCAAAAAATACTTAAAACCACAACCTGAAATCACAGGCTGCATGCAAAAGAGGCAAATAACTAAATTAACATCAGCACATGAGGAAACCCTGTATGTAACCTCCAATGCTATGAAATAAATGGACCAGAAGTAACACATTTACATTTGTTTAAGTAAATATGTTTCAACAGGAAGGCAGAGTATAAATAAAAGCAGATAAAAGCTTTGTAAAAATAAGCTTTGAAAAAACTGCTGAAGTATCCAGAACCTAACACTCCATAACACTTCCTATATTAAAATAGTATATCACCCCTAGCAAGAGACCAAAGTGAAAGAGACAAGGTCATTGGAGATCTTTTTCATTTGGTTTGGTTTTTTGCCAGAGAGAAAAATTACCTGTGACATGTAGGTAACTCTTCCTGCAGAAAATTGGATCCTGAAAGGTGTACAGTGGTGAAGTGAGGTCCAAGGTGTGACACTGTATGGATTCTGGGGGACACTTGAGGATATGATGAATATTCATATTGTAAAACTGCAATGAGTTATGCCAGATATGCCGTGTAAGATATCTGCAAAAATGTTATAATTTGCCAGATATGATAATCTCATTTATGTGATTGTATCACCTTTGTGTTTTGGGTTCTATGTATGTCTGTCTGTATTTCAAACATAGGCTATGCTTCTGGGTGACACTCCCAGACAGTTTGGCATCAGCACTGCCTAGCCTGCTCGATGAACCATTAAGGACCATCAGCTATACAACTGACCCATTGAGAGAAGGCAGATACACCTTATGACTCAACAAGGCATGCAGCGGCATGACTCTGGACAAGACTCTAAGGCTTTCAAGCCATGTGCTGGGCAGCTTGATTTGAAACAAAGGAGGCACAGGCTGCATGGCAAAAGACTATAAACGGCAGTTGGATCGTCTCCATTTTGTCTTCAATCCTGCTTCTTACCTCTGGAGGAACTTTGCTACAAACTGAAGCTCTGAACAAAGGAATGAATGACCCATCCAAGCTGTGGATGTATTCCAGAGGGACTTTCAAGCCAGTGAACTCACCAATACTGCTAGGAACCTAAATATATGGACTTTGGAGTCTTTGTATGTATGTGACTGCTTTACCATTTAACATCTCTCTTCTTGTTTTTTTCTTGTTTCTTTACAATAAACCTTTAATTTTAGATACTAGAGCAGAGGTTCTCAAACTGTGATCCATGGACCACCATTGGTCCGCGAGTTCCATTCAGGTGGTCCGCGGATAGTTCCCTCTAAGGTCTGCGCCTGGACGGCTGCACACCAAAAAAATGAAGGGCCACTCACCTAATTAGTGGAGTCACGCAGGTGTCTCCACTAATTAGACGCATATAGTAAGGTGAGGTGGTGGTCCTGGGGGGAATAGGAGGTAGGTGGGAGGGGGCAGTGGGGTGAGAAGAGGGATTGGGAGGAATTTGGGTTGTGCAGGGCTGTGGTGGCCAGAGAAAGAGGCAACTTTCCTCAGCCTCAGCTCTGTGGCTGCTGTGGTAGGGGAGAGACCCCACCCTCCTTCCCAGCACCAGCGCAGGGGCTGCCGCAGCGGGTAAAGAGAAGGCACATCCATCGCATCAGAAAGGTAAGACTACTGATATTAAAATATGAGTGGTGTGCTTTTATTTGTAGAACAAAAAAAGGTTAATTATTGGGCTTTTTTTATATAGTGCTTTTATCCAAAGTGCTATTGTAAACGGTACAAACAACATTTGGAAAGATCATTAAGTGGTCCACCGAGCCCCTCAGCAATTTTCAAGTGGCCCGTGGAAAAAAAAAAAAGTTTGAGAACCACTGTACTAGAGGATTGGCTGGCAGCATGGTATTTGGGGTAAGATCCAACCTATAATGACCTGATAATGTGGCTGACCCTTTGGGGTCAGAAGAACATTTTTATATATGTGAGCAGAGTTTAAAATAACTTCTCACTGTACTGGACCTAGGTGCCAGAGAACTGGAATGCAATAAAAGGGGACTGTGTAATTTCTTATTTGCTTCTTGATAAACAGTGTGGGGGATCAGAAGCACAGTTTGTGACTGGTTATGGGGTGTTTAAGTTCAATGTTACCCACCAGTCTTGGGAGTATCTTCTCTCCCTTTTGCAGCCTGCCCTGACCTTGGCATTTCCAGTGAGGGCTGCCCCAGGCACACCGGGTCACACAAGGGAACCAGGTATTTCTCACGAAAGCCATATATGAAAAATAAAACCTTACAGCGTTGGAGCCTAGCTAAATCTTTCCACAGGACTTCTTTTTAAACTTAAAAGCTAGAAGTCTATCTCAGAGCTCTAGTAACAGTATAACTATCATAACACATACTGCCACGTGATTGGCCAGAGCTTGTATCCTAAGTTCACAGGATAGCGGGCACTAGGCTATTCGTAAGCAGTTTGTTCAGTATCTCCCCATCACATCTTAGGCTAAATGGCATTGACTCATTGCAAACAGCCACAGACAGCTCTACTCTATTGAAGAGAGGGTAATAGCAACATAGGTACACAAGGAGGGAAGGGGACTTAAGATGGGCTAGGTGGATCCTGAGATGGAGGGTGGGCAGGGGAATGGAAAATAGAAAGAAAAGCAAATGGGCCAGATGTTGACTGCACCCACAGAGAGGTACAAAGGAAGCCTATCTCCCAATGTGGTAGAATCCCTGGATAACTATGCCACACCCTCTCAGAGCCTCTGGCATAGGAGTGTATATTAGGCATAGCTAGGGGGAGAAGGCATGGCTAAAGAGTTGCTGTACTCTGCTGATTCCCAGCTGGTGTAACGGCACCTAGCAAACCATTACCGGCCAGCATAATTTAGAGCATGCTGAGGCTACTCTAATCCAGGGGCCTAAATGGCCCCCAGCTGCCCCCAGGATTAGAGTAGTGCAATGTGGCTTAAAGCCACTTTTGCCTCCATCTCTGCACTAAGCATTAGTGTTATTCCAGCTACTTGCTTCCACAATTACTTACTGGTCTACACTGAAAATGTACATCAGCATAGCTATCTCAGTCAGGGATGTGAAAAAAACCCACCTTCTAGTGACATAGCTTTGATGACAAAAACTCCAGTATCGACACCGCTATGCAAACATGTTGTCACATCTAATGTCATTTGGGGAGGTGGTCTTCCTAGACCAGCAGAACGAATCCCTCTGTCAAAGTACACTGCGTCCACATGAAGGGCACAGTTGCTAACTTTCACACGGTAAATAAGCACCCTGACTTTCACAATAAGCAAAAAAATCAAGCTAATCCCATTTCAAAACAAGGCCAAAACAAGCCAATCCCTAAGAATCCAAACACTATGTGACTAGATCCCCCCAGCGTGCAGTCTGGGACTGTGGTGGGCCCGCCTTGCCCCTGCTTGCAGGGAGCCAATCAAAAAAAAAAGAAGCAACAAGCAGCAAGCTACAAGCCAAACAAGCTTGTAAAAAAACGAGCCAATAAGCAACTCACAAGCCAATTAAGCCCAAAACAAGCCCAATTTCTGTGTTGTTTTTTTTCCCCAGAGGTATGGCATGTCTGACGAGGGGGCTATGCCAGCATAGGCTCTGTAGTGTAAATGTAGCCTTGGTGAGAAGACACTACATTACTTTAACCTCATCTACTAAAATCTTAGTAGCCTTACCCCTTTCTAGGTATTATCTTGAGTGTTTAGACAGATGGAGAGATAAATAAAACTTGGAGGCAAAGAAATTCTAAGGACAATACACCAGATATATATTAAAGTTTCCTTTGTTTTTCTCTTTAAAGGAAAACCCAAAAAGAAATGCCTCTAAAGCTGCTATGTCTAAAAATTATATGACCATGTCATCCAGTCAGTTCCAAAAATGAGATCACAAAAAAATGCTCATCGTAAGTCAAACAAGTAAACAAACACCCATCTCATGTATGTGAGGATAGATCTCTCCATGTTCTGAACTATCCAATGTTTCCTACACAGGGTAAACCGAGCTCGGTTCAGCATCCTTCAGTCTATGCTTTTGTTATCAAGTCAGTGGACATTTTGCCAAGTATTTTGAAGCCTGGTAAAACGTTCAAAAATTATTTAACCAAACAACGTTGCACCTCCCTATCACTGGGCACATTTAGTATCAGCATATTGGGTCTAAAAAGATTCTTGCCCTCCTGCTTTTATTAAAATCTCTTCCCCTGAATCCTCACTCCAGACATAGCCATGGAATGTGGCTCATTTAGAGCCAATTTCCTTATCTTAATGCCACTCCCCTCCCCTAAAAAAGAAACCATTTCAATAAATTTGACAGGTAGCAGAATTCTTACTATCCTCTACTTGAATTGTAACAGTGCAAAATCAGAATACAAATCCAAAAAAAGAAGTCTCAGAAATGCAGCTAAGATATTATTTCATTTGCAGTGGCTTTTCTTTTGCATCTTGAGATATCAGAACTGGCTCACAATCTGAGATATGATGGTCATTACCATCATAGGTAGCAAAGCATCCAGGCAGTTGCATCTGAACTGTATGCCCATGCCCCTTCCCACTTCCTCAGCTTTATTTTTCTGCTATCCAAATTAACAGCAGGTACTCATGATGAGACATCTCTGACCAGAAATCTGCAGACATAAAATCACCATGTCATGCATTTAAGAACAAATGTCACTTGTCCCCTGACTGAGTTATGAGACCTGGCAGAGTTGCATTTTACAGTGTTTGATGGTTTCCATAATCTTCAAGCATCAGACTCTTTTTAAGTTAATTCAAACTGGCCAGCTGTAAATTTGCCGCAAGTCACTTTCAGCATTATGTAGTTCTCAGGGAAAAAATGATGAAGAGAAAGGTTCAGTTTGAGGTAACCCTCAGAGCATATTTCAGTTGAGGGTCTGAACAACTATGAGAGATTCCAGCACAAAACTATTCTCAGGCCCTGATTTTTTCAGAGCTCCTTCAAAAAGTTAGAGGCACGTCAACCCGGGCCGCTCTAAATCCCAGCTTATTTAAAACAACAGTTCATACAGTGGACACGGAAGAGCATGCCAAAAGTGTGCATCTCTGCTTAGCCTGTACTATGATTACATCCAATCCACTAATTAAGTGAAAAATTTGGGTCAGGGGTTCACTGCCCAAGTTAATTGGCTTGCTGACAAAAGGTCTTATTCATGAATCAAATAATAATTGTTGCCATGAATAAATGAAAAAGCCTAGAACAGAGATGTTTGGAATAATGTTTCCCAGCAGTTTCATCAACCCTTTCCCTCTCTGACACTCCCAGGCTCACACACAGAGTAACATATTACTTCTCATCTGTAGCTTCTACACCACAGTGGAGCAAAACTCCACGGCAAAACTACAACTAAAAGTTGTATACATCCCTATGTCTGAACTAAAAAAACCCCCAAAATTACAAAACATTCTGGTCCAAAGTAAGGGGATTTAACCAAAGTAAGTCCCAAAGTAGCAGTTCCAAGGCAGAGTGTTAATTTGGATGGCAACTTTAAAAGCAATAAGCCAGCAATAGGCATTAATTTAAAGAAAGCTGCATGGAAATGGAAGGCTAATAATGGGCCCCAAAGATTCATTATTCCTTAGAAAAAAGAAGAACAGGAGTACTTGTGGCACCTTAGAGACTAACAAATTTATTAGAGCATAAGCTTTCGTGGACTACAGCCCACTTCTTCGGATGCATATAGAATGGAATATATATTGAGGAGATATATATACACACATACAGAGAGCATAAACAGGTGGGAGTTGTCTTACCAACTCTGAGAGGTCAATTAATTAAGAGAAAAAAAACTTTTGAAGTGATAATCAAGCTAGCCCAGTACAGACAGTTTGATAATAAGTGTGAGAATACTTACAAGGGGAGATAGAGTCAATGTTTGTAATGGCTCAGCCATTCCCAGTCCTTATTCAAAACGGAGTTGATTGTGTCTAGTTTGCATATCAATTCTAGCTCAGCAGTCTCTCTTTGGAGTCTGTTTTTGAAGTTTTTCTGTTGTAATATAGCCACCCGCAGGTCTGTCACTGAATGACCAGACAGGTTAAAGTGTTCTCCCACTGGTTTTTGAGTATTTTGATTCCTGATGTCAGATTTGTGTCCATTAATTCTTTTGCGTAGAGACTGTCCGGTTTGGCCAATGTACATGGCAGAGGGGCATTGCTGGCACATGATGGCATATATCACATTGGTAGATGTGCAGGTGAACGAGCCCCTGATGGTATGGCTGATGTGATTAGGTCCTATGATGATGTCACTTGAATAGATATGTGGACAGAGTTGGCATCGGGCTTTGTTACAAGGATAGGTTCCTGGGTTAGTGGAATCAAAATACTCAAAAAATATCAGGAATCAAAATACTCAAAAACCAGTGGGAGAACACTTCATGGAATGTGGTTATATTGTGCCGATTATTATGTGCCAAGGACCTGTCTCTTTGCTTTCTGAAGGCAGCAGATCACTAGATTTGAAAGTTTGCTACAGCACCATCGGTTGAGTTATGAGACCTGGCAGAGTTAGATTTTTCTCAACTGTATTCCCTGTGCAAGACGTGGAAGACAGAAAGGATGTGCCCAGCATCAGCAGGAGTCTGCCTAGCAGAGTAGGAGTTAACAAAAGCAAAAACCTTAGCAGAGAGAAGAGGGAGAAACGAGGGTGTGTTTTAACACAGGATCAAGTTACTTGGAGTTAACATAGTTACAAATTCCCTAAACAGCATCCCAGCTTTATAAAATATTCCCCACTTATTGCCCAAGAAACTGACCACCGTGCAAAAATGTGGAATTTAGAAGTTACTAATGTTATAGCCTGTCAGCAGTTAGGTTTTGAGAACTATAAAATTGTACCACAGTCTCTCTCTCTCTCGGGAAATACTTAGGTAATAAGACACATGTATGGATCCCTACCAACCCGGGTATCCACACACTACACGTGACATTTTTAGCATACATGCAGTAGGATTACAATCAGATGTGGGATGCTTACTGAGTGTCACAGTACCTGCAAAGCAGCATTTCCAGTGTCATGGTGCCATTACCAGTAGTACCATCTTCCAGAGATGATGCTCTGGGAATGATGGTGGGAAACATGGTACCAGACAGATAAATCAAGGGTTGTCACAAAGCCATATTCTCTGTGTCAGAGAATGGTTAGTGCCCTGTTTGGGGAATTACTCAAAACTTGTTTATAGTCCCAACCAGTTTTGTTAAGATTCATTTTAAGGGAGACGATAGGTTTGATATATCTATCATTGGATTGATTTTTCAGACTGTGGTAAAGCTATTACAGCACAAAATATGTTGTTCAAGGTAAATATGACACTTGATGGTGACATGGGAAAGAAATAGCAAATTTCACAAATGACTGTCATTCAATTACCAGGTTAAAAGATCTGTCCCTTGTCATACAGATTTACAACCATTTATTCTGTAAAGCGTACAAGACATTAGCAATACCAACATTTGTTTAATTCCTTAAAAAAAAACTTCTTTGCACTTCCACAAATTGCACTAGCTCTTGCTCAGTAAGGTTAGGTCTACACTTGGAGCTGAAGGTGTAATTCCTGGCTCAAGGAGACACACTCGTGGTAGTTCTCATCAAGTTAGCACACTAAAAATAGTTGGGTAGCCACAGTAGCTCTGGCAGCAGCAAGTGGAGACTGAAGTTGCTCACTCCAAGTACAGGTTTGTATTCAGTGCAGCTAGCCCATGCTGCTGCTCACCCTTGCCCATGCTACCGTGGCTGTACTATTATTTTGATCTCACTAGCTCGATGACAGCTAGTACAAGTATGTCTAGCCAGGATGGAAATCATACCCCTAGCTTCAAGCATAGACATAGCCTAATTCTGTAATTTTATTGATGTTACCCTGTCCTACTTCTCCAAATCCCTCCTACTGTCTTTTTATCTACTACTTATATCACATCTGATATTTCCAGTATTTCCATGATCTTATCTTTTTATTTGTATTGCTGTGACCTAGCACATTTATGGAAGCTATGAGACATACATTAATAAGTCTAATGCTTCTACATAGGAACTCCACCCATTTGCCTCTGGCCAAGGACCCTGTCTTCTGGGTGGTAGTGGTCAGGCTTCCAACAGGAGACCTGTGTTTATTGGTATTCTGTGTGGGCTCTCCAGAAGAAAAGGCCAGTTCCAGATTAAATAATGTGTGATGTTTCCACACCCCAAATGCAGTCGTTGGTCACCCCAGCAATGTTTACAAATTAAAGAAATCAATGAACACGTGGCAATTCTTCAACAAAAAAATTCAAGAGAGACTCCAACGAGAAACTGCAGAACTGGAATTAATTTGCAAACTGGACACCATCAAATTAGGCCTGAATAAAGACTGGGAGTGGATGGATCATTACAAAAAACTAATTTCCCCCTACTGTTACTCACACCTTCTTGTCAACTGTTTGAAATGAGCCACCCTGATTACATTGGCCTCATTACCGCTACAAAAGTGATTTTCCTCCCTTGGTATTCCACTTTGAGAATAGCCCACTTCCACCTTAATTGAATTGTCTCATTAGCACTGATCCCCACAGCTTTTCATGTACTGTGTATTTATACCTGCCTACTGTATTTTCCACTCCATGCATCTGATGAAGTGGGTTTTAGCCCACAAAAGCTTATGCCCAAATAAATTTGTTAGTATCTAAGGTGCCACAAGTACTCCTCATTGTTTTTGAGGATACAGACTAACATAGCTACCACTCAACGTACACCAGTGGTTCTCAACCTATTTACCATTGTGGGCCGCATCCACACAATACATATACTACCTGTATGGCCCTGAGAATGTCACATGGGCCACTGCTGTGTGCTGATTGGGCCACAAGTGGCTGAGAACCACTGATCTACAAAATGGACGGAAGGCAGGCAGCTGATCTGAGTGGCTTTATTTAAACTAAGAAGGGAATAGAAAAGTGAAAATAGAGAATTGCAAGTAGACTAATACAATAAAAAAACCAACACACAAATGAATCCACATATTTTCCCCTCTCTGTTCCCCCAAATGGATCCCATTTTGCAAAGTCCAATTTCTAACACATATTAAGGGTGATGAGAAGTCATTGAAACAATCTGTCTGAAGTGCACAACTGTTGGCCAATATAAAGACAGTTCGAGCCATTCCCCAAAATAAGGAGTTCAAGTGATGGGGCATGCCAATATGCAGAGATGGAAGGCATGAAAAATTGGTAGATCAGAGCCCTTACAACCACTGTGTCTACGTGCACATGTGTGGTTGTGGACTCTGGTTTAGTTAAATTGTTATCAACCCTTAACTAGTTCACTCAGTGTTTCCTAGTTGTAATGAAGGCACATTGCCAGGCCGTCCTGATGAGGGCAAGGCCAGGCAGTCCCTCACTTCTGAGAAGCGTGTCTCTGCTTCAGGTTGTGCATCTGGATCAGAGATGCTCTGCCCTGGAGTTTTGCCTGTTGTCCTTACTGGCACCACCAGATAGGATTTGGCCCTTAATTTCTTGAGCAACTTATGAAGCACAATTGTCAATCATGGGTGCTTAAAGTCAGGCACCTAAAGCCCCATTTAGGCACCAAAGTGCAAAGTGTTTTGGTCTAAGGTGCTAATACCCACTGCTCCCTCAGGCTGCAAAAGCAGGGCACATTCTTACCAGAGATGCCTAAAAATCTGGATTTAATTGCCTGACCTCAGGCACCCAATTCAACAATTTTGGTGAAACCATCAAACCAAACATCTGAAATGGCCAGTTGAGGGAAGTCTATCCCTTGCTTTAAGAAACCATTATTTTAAGGAACTTTACTTTTTTCCATATCTGACCTTTGGCCCAGATAAATGTTGATATGCAAATATTTACTGCCCCTCTCCTCATTCCCACCCAGTCCCTGATATCTTTGTCTTTCTCCTCACTACCACCTCTAGTTTATCTGTGTTTTAGAAAAAAGATGCCATTTCTCTATTCTTATGTCAGCTTCTTCCTTGTACTTCTCCCACAGGCAATCACACCAAGGTTTCCCTTGAAACTGAAGATGGAGGAACAAAGGAGCCACTGGAGGCTGCCTCTTCCTCCTGCAACAGTAATGGGTTGTTGCAGGCCTTCAGCAGTACTAAGGGGGATGCATACAACCCATTCTTGTAAAATGCAACTTTTTATAAACATGTTTCTGAATATGCAATGGGGAGTGAGTTTCCATAGTGATGTTGTGTGAGAGAGCAAAGGGAATAAGGGAGCTGCCTGCAGAAGACTTGAAGCCTGGAGCAGGCTTAGTAAATGATATAACTAGACACTCCTGGCATAGGAAGGGAACCTCAAGCAGCTAGAGAGTCTTATATGACAGCTAAAGCAGTTGTTGGACAGGGCTGATTCTGGGAAGTCTACAAGGGAGTCAGCTCTAAGCAGGACAGCTGCAAGCCAAACCTCAGACCAGCCCCCTAAGAACTGAACTAGGGTTACCATATCTAATAAATAAAAAAAGAGGACCCTGCACACGCCCTGGCCCCACCCATTTCCCCAACCCTAGCCCCACCCCAACTCCACCCCTTCCCCACCCTAACTCCGCCCCCTCCTCCCTCCCACTCCCAGCCACGCGGAAAGGGCTGCCTGAGCGCTACCGGCTTCACGGTTTGCCGGGCAGCCCCCAGACCCTGCGCCCCCAGCCAGTGCTTCCCCAGCGCAGCTGGAGCCTGGGACGCAGGGTCTGGAGGCTGCTCGGCAAATCGTGAAGCCGGTAGTGCTCGGGCTTTGGGCAGCCCCTATGCCTCCGGACCCTGCGCCCCCAGCCGGGCACTTCCCCTCCTGGGCTCCGGTGGCGCAGGGTCCGGAGGCACGGGGGCTGCCCAAAGTCGGTAGCGCTCGGGCAGCCCGGCTCTTAAACAGAGCCGAAGAGTCGGGGAGGAGCAGAGCCGCCGCGGCTGGAGGCTCTGCTCCTCCCCTGACTCTTCAGCTCTGTTTAAGAGCCAAGCTGC